>NC_066579.1:5900200-6202800 GCF_024323335.1 Lathyrus oleraceus | reverse complement strand
TCTCCTCTGATATCTTCTCTTCCAAGGCACTAGATGAATTGGCAATGTCAAGAATATTCATGTGAAAATGATGAATGCACTCGTCATCTTTCATCATGAGATTTTCAAATTTGGTGGTGAGAAGTTGAACTCTTGACATTTTGACCTTAGATGTGCCTTCATGAGTGGTTATGAGAGTTTTCCAAGCATCTTTGGCCTCATTACAGATATTTATTAACCTGAATATATTTTTATCAACCCCATTGAATAAGGAGTTCAAAGCTTTGGAGTTTCTCAAAGCAAGTTCATCTTCTTCCTTAGACCATTCCTCTTTTGGTTTCAAATCAGTCGTGTCCTTCCTATCTTTGTCCTTTACCACAGGGTGCTTCCAACCTTTGATAACAACTTTCCAGTTTCGCTATCCATATATTTTAGAAAAGCCACCATATGCGCCTTCCAGTAATCATAGTTGGTGCCATCTATAATAGGTGGTTTGTTAACAAATCCTTCTTATTTGTCCATAGTACTAGAAAATATCTTCCCTAGAGCTCACCCAAAACATAATAGGGTGCCTGATCTGATGCCAATTGAAAATTTGGTATGCAGATAACAAATGTCATATAGGATGTCACGACACCAAAATCAAGACATTGTCACAATACAAACAATTACTGTGTTAAAGTAAATAGAATGAATTAAATAACACAAATCAATTGTTAACCCAGTTCGGTGCAACGTCACCTACATCTGGGGGAATCCAAGCCAAGAAGGAAATCCACTATAATACGCCAAAGTTGTTTCTCTTCACACTGAAGAACAACAACACTAAAACCTAATTCTAAGCCTCAACCTTTGTTTACCCTAAAGCTTCCGGCTATTGAAGCTCTACTTCACCTTAACACCTCGCAAACATAGAAGAAAAAGGAGAAATCAGAAGGACATAAGGAAAATATAAGAAAATTCAAAAGGAAGGAAAAGGCTTACCATTGCTCACCGGGGGAAATCACACTCCCGTAGGTTGGTATTTTTGCGTTGTTGAATCTCTATCTCGTTTCTCCCTTTCATGTATAATAATTTTGGTTTGTGCTGGATTAGATTGTATTTGTGTTACATTTTGATTTAGGTTTTGTTGGTTCGAATATGTGGGGTTTGGGGCCTAAAAAGAATAGATATATGTTTTGGGTTTGATGTTTGTTTGGTGGGTTTTGGAAATTTGAGGTTGGGATTTGTGTTTGGGGTAGTTAGATTTAAGTTTGGGTGTTCGTTTCAAGTGGATTTGACCGAGTTTTTAGGGTTTCTGGATGACTATAGGGTTGCGGACATAGGTTGAAGATGAAGGTATGAAGATTCCGGGTTTGAAGGATGAAGGTGTTAGGTTAGGGTTCGTATCTGGGTAGGTTTAGGGTTCTTAAGAATCTGAAGGTAGGGTTAGCGTTCTAATGTTTAAGGGTTAGAGTTCATCAGGGTGCCTAGGGTTCATGGGATTCTAAAGATTTTGGCTTAGGGTTCTTAGTTTGGGATGAAGGTTTGAAGGTTCCGATGAACATTCATCGAAAACCTAGGTTTCAGGGTGGTGGTTAGGGTGAGTTTGGGGTAGAATGGTGGTTAGAGTTGGGGTTGAGGGTCGAGAAAGGAAGAGAGAGGGGATAATGTTTGGAGATTTAGACAGAGGGGTGAAAAGTAGATAGAGAAAGAAGAGGATAAAATGAGCATTTCTAAGGGAGCCCCTCTTAAATACTCCTCCACGCATCCTTGCGTCCCCTACAAATGGCCATGCTGAAAGCCAATAGATTGGCATACTTTGACCCATCCCATGCATGCACACACACCATAGGTTCCATGCTCCCCCAATCCAAGGCTCTGATTAGTTAACCCCCTGATGGTCAGCTGATCCAACGCTCCCAGATGGATCTTGATTGGCCTAGGTATTTAAATCAGAAGGCCATGATTCTTTTCCATATTTTTATTTTCTTTTTCCTTTTTTGTTTATTTTCTGATATTTTATTAGATTGTTAAGGCTTGGGCCTAGACCATTGCTCATCACACCTCCTAGTTTGCTCCCATTAGTATAAAATACACCCTCAGTGTTAAATTAATTATTTAAACGTAATATTTAATTTAACTGTTAATTTTGATCTTTATTAATTAAGTAATTATCTTAGTTTAATTTAATATTTTCTTAGTCCTATAAAATTAATTAATTTATTTTTATCGACTTAGTCTTTAAGTTAATTGTGTTAGTTAATATAAATTGCCATTTACTTTAGTTAATTTATTTTAATCAAATGAATAAAAAGAACAAAAAAAACCCTTCCTTTCTCATTTAAATGCAAAAATATTTCATTAAGTAAAAAAAAATGAATAAGTAAAACTTCTCATCTGTAAATAAGCTTTTCATCTGTACATAAATCACATATATTCTCATAAATTAAACTTGTAGATGATTATCATTATTCATTTATAAATAATCTCCCACCAATCTCAGAAGCATTTCTTTAGAAGGTTTAAATGAGGATCTGGTTCTGATGGGTTTAGATTTATCTCCCATAATCAATTCCTCAGGATGTGAAGAACTTTTCCTTTATTTTCTCGGAGATGCTTGAGAAGCAACAACTTCTGATTTAGGTTGAACAACTTTGTGTTCAGAATCTTCAGAGTCTTTAACTTCATATTATTTGCCTTTAGAATGTAAGTAGCTAATCTCCATATCTACAAACTTTTCAACTGTCTTTGACTTGTTAAAGTCAAGCTTATCATCAAACTTAACATGAATTTATTCCTCAAAATTCTTGTTTCATTTTGATATACTTTGTATCCTCTTGAGCATTCAGAGTATCCTAACATGAAATATTTTTTATCTTTGGAATCAAACTTGTTTAAGTTATCTTTAGTGTTCAAAATAAAAGAAGAACATCAAAAAGGATGAAAATATGAAATATTGGGTTTTCTGTTTTTCCATAGAATTCTTAATCAATGTTTACTGGTGAATTTGGTAAATAAAACAAGTTTCTATTAATACTTAAAGGATCAAACTCGAAAATATCCTGGAACATATTTGTGTGAGTTTTAGTTTTTAAACATGTTGATGTCGAAATTGAAGAGCAATGTTTGAAAGATAGTGATCTGAACTTAAGTGAAATTGAACTATAAAATCTTTGTAGATAAAGTAACTGAAATCTAAATGTGAAGATTTCAGGAATTTTAGTACAATTGCCGACCTCTACAACATAAGCAAACATCTACTTATATACTAGTCTAAAAATAACTACCCACAACGATCGACTAAACACATTACGCCACGTTTCGTCTCCATGCATCTGTTATCTTCGACGGACTTCCACATGTCTTTGAATAACCACCTGTTCTTATCCATGTTTGACTCAATCGACTGATCAAAATAACCAACCCAAATATCGGAAATTTTACCAAGTCCAGACTTCATAAATCCCCCTTGAACTTTGACTAGTGTTCAGCTGGGAAATGTTAAACCACCATTCGCAAACGAAAGTCACCAATTCAACCTATGGTCTCAAATCGACCACGTTCGACATCACAACTCACCATGGTATGCCTTTGTATCTTAGTTACCATTAATATCTATGTCGAAGATCCAAGGTAACAAATTTCCCTCCAAAATGCCATGTTTCGATTTAGATTAGAAAAGAGAAAAAGGCATTTTTAGTGTATTTTTGACACCATTTCAACTTCACCATTGATGTCATCGTCATCATTACCACTTTACCGCGCTTTGTCATTTTCCATGAGATTTTCTCATAATCTCATCATCACTCCTAGTTTCTAGGAGAACATGAATGTGCACGTCTTCACTAACTCCTCCACTCACATTAATGCTACCACTTTGTAACACACCAAATCATTCCACTACCTCCACGCGTATGCCATGTGTCCTATTTTGACTTGCGGAGAGTCTCAATGTCGGTAATGAGTTCTACCATCGTCTTCTTGCAAAACTTGATGAAATGGTAGACCTCTTCATGGGTGTTTTCAGGGCACATGATTAAATCAGGCTCCTTCAACTTATTGGAAGTCTTAGAGGGAATAATTAGTCAACACTGCCATGTTAGCATACTTGTCCCTTCACTCGTTATAGAGGGTTTGGAGATTATGGATAATTTCATCCCTTTGGGCTATTGCAACTTCGACTCCATGGAATCTCTCCTCCTAATGTCTGCAGTTGTTTTGTAATTCCATCTATGCTTGATCGTAGAATCCCATCTTCAGGTTCTTGATTTGCTCACAAGCTTGTCCAAGTTTTAACTGCTCACACAAAAAGCTTCGGTGGACTTTCTCCCTCTCTAGTTATTCCTTAGCCAAGAGATCCTTGCACTCCTTTAGAGTGGTCCTAAGCTCGAGGATTTGAGCTTCGTAATCCTCCCTAGCCTCTTTCTTCGTAGCATTGGACCTCTCAACGGTCTTCTCAAGGTCCCTTATGGTTTGGTACGCTTGATCCAACTTGTCGTTGCGAGCGTCTAGCTCAGAATTGGCTCCTAGTAGAGCACCACCAACCCAAACTCTTTGGCCTTCGATTTCCCTTAGTCTCTTATTGTTGGTTTCAAACTTCTCACATAATAGCTTACCCTTATCTTCCAAGGTGTGGTTACGTTCCTTAGCACGGTTGAGTTGGACTCATAATTGAGTGTTTTCCAACTCAAGCTCTTGTATTTTGTTGGTAAGCTTGTTCATGCCTTCTTATAGAATTGGCTTGGGTTTGGGCACCAACGGAAATGATGAAGAGTGAAAAAGGAAAGGCATGTTGACAACCCTAGCCCTTTCTTTTACCCACACAAAGTAGGGTTCCTTGGCTAGGATTTTCTTCTTCCCCCACTCTTGGTCAATCCGGATTATACTTGTCCAAGATCTTCGCACTCTCTTCACGCTTTAGTCGAGTGGATCCACGGTATTAAGGATGAAAGGTATGAGGTCTCAATCCTCAAGAGGACTCAACATGGAGTATCCCAACTGTCTCTTGAGGAGTGCGGGGGTATAGTTGATACAACCTTGTGTTCATATTAAGGGGACATTTGGGAACCCTCCATATCTTGCAATGACATTCTTCGTTTCCCATTCTCTCTTATACCAAAGAATTGAACTGGAGAGAGATATGAACTTTTGGGGCCACGACAGGTTGCTATAAGCAAAGGGTCCACGTTGAGGCATACGATCCCTCATCCATAAGTGCAGCAGAGGAGCGCAACAGAGAAAGGTCCCACCTTTCTTCTCATGCCTTATATGAAAGGTATGATAGAAGTCGGAGAGCAGAAATGGCACCGAATTCTTGGTCAGGAAGAATTCCACTGCCAAATAATCCACAAGTTTGTCTATGTTAGGGAATAGAACAATTCAATGAATCAAAAGTGCTAATGTTGCGCTACAGAAGTCTGGCCTTTCTTTCTTAATCATCTCCCAAGCATGGGCTTCAAGGAATTTTTGAGTTAAACCCTTGACAACACTTTTAGATCCCTAATTAGCCACTAAGTCGTTGGTGTTGATTCCCAAGATGGTAGAGAACTCAGACAAGCAAATCCTTCCTCTAACTTGGGGAAAGGGTTGTATTTCTTTATCAGTCGGTTGAAGAGTCTCTTAATATCTTCCAAAGTCGGGGAAATTTGAAAGTCTGGGAAGGTGAAGCATCTCAGAGGGATGTCATAATATTATGCCAATATAGTGATTGCACCATAGTCAACCTTTTCTGCTAGGAGTTCAATAATGTTATCAAAGGTGGCTTTGAATTTATTGTCCTTGAGGGATACTACTCGGGAGCAAAAGATGTTCAAAGTGTCCATATCTGGGATCTTGTATCTGAAAGTGAAGGTGCTTTTCCTTGTTGAATAATCCATGATTGTGTTGGTAAAAAGGTCTTGTAATTTTACATTTAAACAAACGAAATGCTTAAAAGCTTTTCTTATTAATTTATGATGTATGTGTGCATGAATGGATGAACGTTTTTTTTAATTATTTTTCCATGAAACATTTAAGATCGGGGTTCAAATTCTGGGGCCATCGTGACAAAGTGTGAGGTTTAATAATAGCTGCTTTTTAAACCAGGGTTCTCACCTTGCATGTTCTAGGGCTTTTGATAAATTGGGTGTAAGACACTGCCCTTAGAGTCATGGACTCCCTTGACTGTCTGCCACTTATGTCAATTAACTTGCCAGGCGAAAGCTCCATCAAGGAAGTCTACTCTAAGTGAGACCTTCGTATCGACCCTCACGAGGAAAGCTCCCCGGGGGCCTATACTAGGAGACTCTTCGTATAGGCCGACGAAGGTTAAATGTTCTAAAAAAGGGGGTCTCAGGGTCAAAGACTATAATGAAGAATGCTTACGCCGAAAGCACGATGCTAATCAATACATCTAAGAGAGTCTACCACTAAGTGAGGTTCTCATACAAACGTACACGAGGAAAGCTCCTTGGGGACCCATACTACTCAACCTCTCCTATCTCAAGCAAGCTCTCAGACTCAGGTGGAGAGTCTTTCACACAAGGTTTAAATTGTAGTTACCTTTGTAATATTTTTTCTTCGTCACAGAGCCAAGGTTTTGGATCAACAAAGAAAATATATACATGGTTAGTAAAAATAAATAAATATATACACACAAAAATAAATAAATGGATAAATCCCCACGTACACAAAGAAAGAAAAAAAAACCCAAACTAGGCTAGACTTGCTTAGGGAAACCAGAGATTCTGGGTTCGATCCCCAACAGAGTCGCCAGTTATTGCAACCGGAGGGATTTCGGAGCAAGGAATCGGGACTTGAACTAAAGAATTTCCCCTTCGAAGAGAAAAGGGCAAAATTGGAAGAGTCGCCACCAATTTTTTTATACTCCCTCTATGGGAGAGGCGAGGGGAAATAGTCGATAAAATCCTCAGAAAAAAAGAAAAGGTGCACACCGGTAGTGCAAAGATCAGGAATCAGTTTTGTAATCGAGATTTGGGTTCGGAAGTCGGTTATGCAAGGGGAAGGTATTAGCACCCCTCACGTCCATGGTACTCCATGGGAACCATTTAGGTTGTTTACGTATGTGGGTATTTATCACGTTTATTGTCTTATTTTTAAAATAATGTGTAAACAAATTATTTGGACTTTGGGAGTTTTTATTTATTATGCTCTCCAAGGATTGCGGTCGTTGTACCTATATATCACTCATTGGGTGACGAGGAATCAGAGCTCCGTAGTTCGGAGTAGAAATTATATGTGTGTTGGTTGATTTTACCTTTGAGAAAAGGGTTTTCGGGGTGGTTCCCTAAGGAACAAAAATGAGGTTTGATGGGTTGAGTTGATTTTACCTTGAATAAGGGATTTATGAAAAGAAGTTTGTGATTAGATTTTACTAAGGTCTATGGGCGGAGGTGAATATTCTAGACAACAAGTCAAGCATCTTGCATCCAAAATAATTAGAGTAAGGCTAGGAATGCTCCATTCTTACTCATTCTCCGCCATTTAAGACTCATGGAGCACAATACTAATTGTATTTTTATTGTATTTTGAATTTGATTATGAAAATGCCACTTGACGTTGGATTAAGGGTTTGTGTATTCGATTGAGAAATTGGATAGTGCAACATGTATGAAAAGTAACCAACAAGAAAGTAAATGGTCTCATTGTAAGGTAGCCCAAAAGAAAGCCTTATGTGTAAAAAAGTGGCCTAAGCTAAACAAAGGATAATGGTCTTACAAATATGTCCCCCCTAAGATGGTGCCATTATGCCATTTTTACAACCGGTATGCAAGTTACAGATGAAATCCAAAGTTAACAGAGTATCACAAGAATAAGCGCAAGGTCCTCCAAGAAAATGTCCTAAATGAGACCCTCTAAGTCTCAAGTTGATTAAGAGGAATGAATATTTTTGGTCTTATCATTTTATAATGTTTTTGTTGTTTTTTAATTGTATGATGACAATAAGTAGCTGACAATAAGTAGCTGACAATAAGTACAAATGCATGATGAGTTTATATAATGAATATTATGATGATGGGTACTTGAATGTAAATTAAAAAGTAATAACACAAAAGTAAATAAAAAATAACACTGATAATAACAATGGTTAGTGGTGATCAAAGTTAGTAAAGTTGAGTTAAGTTAGTATTATTTACAAGTTCAATACTTGAGGATTATATATCCTTAGTTCTAAAGATTCAAAATATGGGGCATCAGGGGATAACTTATCACTGATGCAAAGTATTGAAGATGATCAAATGATCAACTTAGAATAGGTTTGAAACAATGAAAGTTATACAAACCCCAAGTCCATCTATCAATAGTTTGACAAAAGGAAACTATACCAACTCAAGGGTTAAAAGTCAATAATTTGATTAGGTGATTAAGTTAGGCAAGTTATAAAGATCCATATATAATATGAACAAAATAGTAAGGGTTAATGTACAATATAGATAAGTTAACATAAAATTTAGTGGGTTAGTATGAACAAAAGTATAATAACATGAATCAGATGAAATCGACAAGTTAGTATGTGTAAACAAGGCTTCGTATACATGTCAAATGAAATAAAGTTGGAAATAATTATGGTTAAAATAAATAAAATAGAAGTGAAAAGAAATAAAATAAGTCAGAATGCACACGCTGGAGGTTGAACCCCTCACCTTGAGGTCATGAGGGGATCAACCCCTCTCCCATTGGGTCCAAGCGCTCACTTGTGTCAACAAACATGCTGAATAGAATAAATAATAAAACAAAGGTTAAAAATGAATGCGCGCGAGAATCATCCAATCAGAGTGAGACACAATTTGTTTTCAAATTCAAAAACGCGGGCAACATTCATCTTCAACCTTGGAACCTCAGAATCCAAACTCGAAAATAAGTATTTTTCATGGGAATTAAACACATAATCATTACCCAGCCATGAAAATGAATTAACCGCCACACTCATAAGCCATTGATAGGCTCTGAGTATGGAGTATTTTTCCAAGAATTAGAAGAATAAGTTTGACCTAGATTGAAAATTAAATGTTGGATAAAGGTTAATGAAATCTCAAAGAATGGGGTTAATGACCAGTGAGGAATTTCAAGTTGAATGGTAAACTGTTTGTGTGATACGGGTGAATGGAACTACCTGATCAGAATAGATCTCAGAGTGGTGCTCCGATGATTTGATGGAGCTCAAGTGAGGTGTTGGGAAGGTGAGTTAGGACCTGCGAATCTTTGAGTGATGTTCAAGGATGGTTTCTGGGTGGTTATTTGGAACTGAAAGGCTTTGAATCTCAAAAATTGAAACTCTATTTTGGATGGTTCAACTCGAGTTTGCAGCATAGTGTTTTTGGCTTGGGAAGGTGATGGAATGATTTTGGGGGAGAATGTGAATGTTTGCTTCAGAAAGGCGTGGAGCTCGAAGCATGCTTAAGGTTGAACTTGGGGAGACATGTGTGGTTGTGTTTTGACCTTGATTGCACTCCAGGTCAGTTAGTTTTCATCCTATCATAAAAAATAGGGACCAAGGGGCTTGGATCAAAGTCTCATTAGCTTTTACTTATTGCCATTTTGGGAAAAAGTGGGCTTTGACTTTGGTTTCGATTTGGGTTAATGTGGCCTTGATCCTCTTCATTCTAACTTGAAAACGTGTCTTGGTATGTTTAGCAACATGTTTGGAACCATATGGGATCATAACAAACAAGTTTAAGGGCCCAAAACATGGTTATGCAAATTCTGGTTGAAGCATGTCTGGTTTGTGCATCATGGTAAGTCAACAACTTTGAACCAAGGCCAAATGAAATTGGTTCGTGCATTTTGCATCAAACTGGTTTCAAATGTTCCTTTCCACATCCTTGATTAGATGGAAAAAGAATCAGGTCAAAAGGAGTTATGGTTTGGAATGGGAATGTGGTAAAGTAGTGGTCTTGGTCATTTTTTAGGGCATGTTAGGCATGTTAGACCAGCTTGGACAATGCAAAACTTGAGGTCCTTGATCAATGAATTAAGTCTTGGACCTTTAAACAAAGTTGAAGAGGAACTTATTTAGGAAATTTATATCAAATAAGATCTTGAAAATCTTGTGAAATGAGAAGTTTATGGTCTTTGGAACTTGCCATTTTTGCCAAAATGTGACAAACCAACATGACCTAAAAATGTGATTTTGGGATTCCTTGATTTTTATGGTGCAACAATGGATGTTTGAAGCTCAAATGATCATATAATGATGTAGAGTGAGGCTTGGAGCTTTGTGAGATGATTTTAGGTCATGTTCATGGGTGAATCAAATGCCTTGAAAGTTCAAAAACCAAGATCAAACCAAGTACTTGTAACATGAATTGAATGAGTGTTTGGATGGTGAATTTTAGTTGTAATTGACATGAATTGATGTTGAATGAATGGTGGTATGATATGGTGATCAAAATGAAGCAAGGTCAATGATCAAAGGATGCCCAAATTAGGGTTTCTTGAACAAACTTTGGATTAGGGTTTGGTGATGCAACAACCAAATTGAGATGTTTCAAAGATTTGGGGCATGAACAAACTTTGGATTTTTAGGGGTCCTCAATGACATGGTCAAGTCCATGGTGAACCATGACTTGTACAAGCTAATAAGGGTCAAGAGCTAGGGTCAGGGTCCTTGAGTGACCAGATGAGTCTTTGTGTGTCTTTAATAGGGACTCACCATCCAATTAGGGTTTTGGAGAGTGAGTGAGGTGTCTTGAATAATCCTTAAAGCTTGTTGGATGCTTGAGAGTGGAGATTAGGGTTAAGGTGGCTTGGGCAGACCTCATCATGATCAGTGGGTCTTGAGACTTCACATATGAATCCAATGCCTTAGGTTTGTGGATTGTTGATAGTTATTAATTACAAATGCATATGAGATGATATGTATAGGATGTATGCCCATGACTTAGGGTTTAAGATGATGATGTGGATGTAGGGTAAATTTGAGGGTATGAAAAATCTCATTACCTTTTTTCTTCTTTTGAACCTTTTGTTAAGAAGTTCTCACTGCCTTTCGCATGAGAATTTCAAATCTTCCCAGTCGTTGCTAAGAATTGTCATTGAATTCAAATCTTCCCATCCATTGCTAGGGGAATATCACTACCTTTCGTAATTAAGAAATATCCATCTTTTTATTCTTAACCTTTTGTTAAGAAATTCTCATCGCCTTTTGCATGAGAAATTTAGATATACCCAGTCGTTGCTAGGAATCATCACTGAACTTAAACCTTCTCAGTTGTTGCTAAGGACTGTCACCACAATTTTAAACCTTCCCATCCATTTCTAGGGATTCTCCTTTTGTCTTCTTAACCATTTGTTAAGGAGTTCTCACTGCCTTTTGCATGAGAATTTCAGATCTTCCCAGAAGTTTATATGGATTATCACCACCTGTTGCATAAGAAACTTATCCCCAACAAAGTCATTTTACCCCTCACCTTTATCCTTGAACTTTTGTCATTAAGCTTTTCTTATTACTCTATTGCATATGAAACTTATCCCTAGCAAAGTCATTTTTCCCATCACCTTTCTCCTTGACCTTTTGTCATTGAGATTTTCTTATTATTACCGTCACCTTTCTCCTTGACATTTTGTCATTAATATTTTCTCATTACTTTATGCACAAAGGACCTTGATCCCCATCCAATTTTTGTTTGCTTTTCTGCAAATGCGATAAGTCTCTAGGATCCTGCAGGGATGTATCTAGTACCAATACTGGAAAATCCCATCATTTAAAGAGATACTTATGTTTCACATCATAACATGCATTGCATATCATACACATTATGACATAACCATCATACAGCTCACCCATGTTCTTCCTACAAAATACCATATTCAACCCCCAGCAGATGACTTCATATCAAAGTTATTTGCCATCCCATAAAGAACTTTCTCACAAATGCCCATCACCTTATATCACCTTCATTCCCAATAGGGAAAATTTCTGGATATTTTTGTATTTAATACTATCCTACCTCGAATGTATCAAAGTCGTTGCTATCCATACATTCAGGTCCGAGAAGATTAAAAAGGGGTAGTTGTTTGTAGCGGTAAAAAATTTGAGATTAAGTTATCGATTAACTTAACTCACAAAGCAAGAGTCGCCATCACATTTTTATTGTTTCCAAAGGAAAAGTGAAAACGTACGAATAAGACCCGAAGAAGTTTTAAAACAAAACTAATCAAAGAGATAAGGGTCTGGGGGTTAGTTATGTAAAGGGAAGTATTAACATTCTAAACATCCATGGTACTCCATGGGAAGCTCTTTGAAAATGTGACTTTTGGTTTGGAAAATGGGCGTTGTTTGCAAAAGATTGCAGAGATGGGAAAAGAAATATATTTTTATGATTTTTTGTGTTTGCCAAGACCTTTTGAAGTCTCATGCCTATGTACTAACAAAGTGCAATGGAGGATCAAAACCACGTAGTTCATGGTCAAAATAACAAAATATGTTTGTTTTGATTTATTTTTTAATGAAAAGACATTTTGTCATTTTAAGGAGAATACTTAACTAGTCATCCACAAGTATGAGAACTTTACATAATCATGAGAAGGGATCCAACTTAGATAAGGATCAACAAGCATGCCACTAGCTCTCACAGATGGAAAATATTTGTCATCAATACTAAGGAGATAGGAGAATTATATCTCAACTATGGAAATGACTCACGTCTAAACTTTTAAGAAAAGTTTTAAAAGGAAAAGTGCACAAAGGGCACAAAATGATTTGAATGAGTTAGACATTTTCTTGTCTTTTGAAATTGGTCTGAATATGCTTAAGATGGCTTAGCATTTATTGGAATAAAATTTTTAAAAAATCTCTTGACAAAAGTCAAGGTTTATTGAGAAAGTGGTTCATGTTTAGAAAATAATAAGTTTTTAAAAAAGAGAGAAGATTTTGAAAATTAAAGAAAAGGGGGGGGGGGAGAAGAAGAGACTATCCTAGAGCATAAAGTAAAAGCTAGGGAGGAAAGATCTAACCAAGAGATAGCAAGATTTATGACATAAGTCAAGTAAGAGTTCCCTCCTTTGGATTAAGACGCAAGCAAGCCAGATAAGCAAATAAAATCCATGTACCAGATGAAACCAAAGTAACTCAACCAAGTCTTCAAAAGGAAATCCCAATTCAAAGATATCATATGAATTCCAAGGTCTCAAATCACAAATCCCAGAGCAAAGGTAAATATCCTAATTCTAAGTCCATAACTCCACAACAATGCTAATGATAGTAATCACAAGTCCATAAATCAGGAGAAACAAGTTCTTTTTTAGGTTTTTCTTATTAGTGTTTTCTTTACAAGGACATACAAGAAAAAGTCCAAATGGACAAAGAACAAATGATAAAATCATAAATAATATGATATGGGATTCTAAATATAAAGTATAAAGTAAATGGCATAAAGTAAATGACTTGGAAATAAAAGTTAATACAAATAAAAATGTTAGTAAATGAGGTTAGAAATTATAATGAAGGATGGTTTGGTCATTTTTTGGAGAACACTCAACTATTCACCCACAAACATGAAAGTATGAACCTATACATCATTTATAAGAAGGTCTCCAACTTGGATAAAATCAACAAGTATGCCACTAGCTCTCACAAATGGAAAAGGAGCAATATTTTCACACAATACCATGACGAGTAGGAGACTTACAATCTCACCTATAAAAGTGTATTTGCTTTTGGGATAAATTTAGCGCTATGTTAAGCAATCGTAATTGGACTTATGTAGAAGTCACAACTATCGGAGGTCGTTCAATAATAATGTTTTTGTTAATACATGCTAGAGAAATGATATGTAAATCATTCTCCTAAAGTCAGGCCACAAAAAAAATAAAAGAAAGGGGATGATCAAGCACAAAGGCTAGGAGGATGGTCCATTACTTCAATCCACACTTCATGACACTTAGGAACAACTTATGCATCAATCCAAAATACCTTAAATGATCCATGATCACTTAGAAGGTAGACTTGAAATGATGAAAGTTCATCAAGTACCAATCCACACATCATGAACAAGATGGACACAAGCCATCTAATTTATCAAAGGGGAAAAAATGAGATGAAGAAGAAGGAGACAAGACAAGTCACACCTATGTTGGATAAAAAATTTGATCAAGTCATCATCAAAATCAATCATCCATTTTGGTGGATTAGGATTTTCACCCCATAAACACCTAAGATCCATTAGGTTTGATGAGACTTTAAGTCTAAACCATTATGATCAAAGGCCAAAGGAAGTTCATAAGGTCACACAAATATAAAATGCAATTAAATGAAATAAAAATGCACCAAAAGTATTTTTAAATAAAAAAAATGAAAAAAAATCCATAAAGTCCTTTAAAAAATACCAAATAAATGGCCAAGACAATTATGGAAGGTTGAAAATAAAATAAGAAGCATGTAATAAATTTTCCAGAATTTTAAAATGCAGAAAAGTATTTTTAAACCAATTAAAATAAAGGAGAAAACAGAAAATTCATGAAAAAAGAAAATCAGTGAAACAAAATGTGAAAAAATAAAAATCAGACAAAGAAAAATAAAAGAGAATTTTAGAAATTATTTTGGGATTTTTTGGATAAAAAATAAAATTACTATGAAATTTAAAAGAAAAAACAATTTAAGATAATAAAAGAAAAAGAATTAAAATAAGAAAAAGCACGGAGCGTTGGATCATGCCTCATTAATTGATGTGGCAGATCCAACACTCCATATGTTAGGGAGCACGAGACACTGCAAGAAACACAAAGAATCCAATTCAAATCCAACCAATCAGAACATTTCGTTCCTCCAACGTGTCTGGCTAAACTCAAACAACCTGGAAAAACTTTGGTCGTCTTCTCCGGTGAGCTCTCACTGGAGCATCATCGTTTAATAAATTCAGAACATAAGACCACCACCATTGTGATTCTCTTCTCATCCCAAATTCAATCTCATGCTCCAAATTCATTTATCTAAACAAAGGGAATTTTAGTGAAGTTTCATAAACAAGCAAGCCACGAAAAATAAAATTAAATGATGAACACGATCAATCAACACTAGATAAGTTAGGGGAAAGTATCAGAGAGTGAAGGACTACATTATGGTAACGTGTTTGAGTTCAAATGATACTCAGAACTACCTTGTCCAGATTGTGATCAGAAGTTGATGAAGCTCGATCTGGTTAGAGCACTTCAGAAGGTCTCAAAGCTTGGGAATTGTTGCAAAAGTTTTAGAGGATGCCAAAGATGCTAATGGAATCAAGAAATTGGATTGAAACAAGCTGCAACTCAAAACACGATAGTTGAATTTTCTGGAAAAATTTCAAGTTGCAGGATGGATTTCTTGGCTCTCAAAATCTTGGAAATGAATGCTATAACTTCCTCTATTTATAGGGAATCTGTTTGGATCCAAATATGCGTGGAATGATGCAGAATTATTGCAAAACCAATTTGATCTGAATGTGAGAAAAGTGTGACTTGCAACTCATGGCATGAAAAACTGATCACATAACTTAGAAAAATTCGAGTGCTTCATGGTTGAAAATGATCTGTAATGTTTCAATGCATTCCATGGCCTTCCAAGCATATTCTGACCTTGATCCTTGAAGAAAACTTATAGAGGGAATCACAAATGACATTATGTATAAATAATCATACTCATATGTTGAAAATTGAAGAATTTATGATCTTTGAAAATTGGGGTAAAGTCATTTAAAAATAGGTCAAATTTCACTAAGTCCACAAATGACCTATAATGTCTCCAAACTTGTGATGATCCTCCAAGTATAATTGACTCTTATCATGTAAAGATAAGTTGTGTAGGATGTTGAGAAGAGTCATATGCAAAAATAAGCATTCAAAAATATTTAGAATTGAAGGAGTTGTGATCCTTGGAACCTTGACTTTAAAATGTTAACTTTTTGGTCAAACCACTTAGAACAAGCCTGTGTACTAGGATTTTCTTTGCATTTCAAAGCACATGGGTGATTATATGAACTCAAAATAAGGTGTACATGGTTTCCTCTTGGTTAAATTACCCAAGGCTTGAAGTTGCTTGTTGAAGAAGGCATGGAAATAAACACATGAACCTTTGACTTTCCTTGAGAAGTAAGCATCAAACATTGAGATACTCTTAATCGAAAAGCCCTACCTTGCACAATAAACTTAAGCAAAATAAACATATTTTTGGTATTTTTATTAGTGGTTAGATAAGCAATTAATCATATGAACAAAAAGATAAAACAAACCAACAAAGAGGTGCTTGGTGATCCCTGCAAAAAGCAAACCCAAACATGGATAGGGAGGGAGGACCAAGAGGTGTCCTTGTTTGTGTACAATGATGCAAATGATATGTGGGATCTTATGGTTAAAAAATAGGGTATGACAGATGCCCCTATTTAAATTTCTTCAATTTGGAGATATGAAGGTTGAAATCTTTGTCTCGACAATATTGAAGAGACTTAAATACCAAAGACCCAATTTTTGGCCATAAGATACCACAAAATGCTTATGATATGCTACGAATGCAAACCAGGATCTCTGAGGGGAATAACAGTTCCAACAGGGGGATCTGGCCGGGGACAAACAAAATTCCATAGGGGAAAAGAAAGACCCGGGAATAACCATCATTTGGAAAGAAACCAAAGTACAGTTAGAGAGTGACCTCACCAAAGACCCAACAAGGAAGACTTAACAAGGCAAGACTCCACCGGGGAAAAGAATCATGAAAAGGGGAAAAACCCAACTCCACTAGGGGAGGAATATTACATAATTATCAACCAAGTGATAACTTAACAAAGGTAATAAGCTCAAACAGAATGATTACCAACTACCAGCCAAGTGGTAACTTAACAAAGGTAACCAATCAGAGGTAAAATGAACTATTACCTTTTATCATCCGTGTGATAGCTTAACAAAGGTAATAAGCTCAATCAAAATGATTACCAACTACCAGCCAAGTGGTAACTTAATAAAGGTAACCAATCAAAGGTAAAAGGAACTACCAGCATGTTACAAGGACTTATGGCATGGTATTCATATCTAAGGATCATCAGGATCTCATGATCATGTTGGGGTATGTCCAATCCACCTTAAACCCTAGTTTTCATCTTCAAGCACTCACTGGCCTTATGAGACTACATAAGTCACCAAATTCACTTCTAAAACCCTAGTTGGATGATGAACCTTAATTGGAAGCATTGCTTGATCATCTGGCCATCCATGGGCATCAACCCTAATACTTTGATTTTCTGTGACTTGTATAAGTCATCATTTGACTGTTTGCCTTGAACTTAATCCTAATCCCTAACCTTGGATATGCATTAGCCTTGTGAATCTACACCATGACACCTCATGCACACCCCAAACCCTAAATTGTATGACTTTGACCATTGATTGACCGTTCAACCCCAAGAAACCCTAGTTGGGGGTACTCATCATTGGGGGTCTATCTAATCCTTGGTTGAGACTTGAAACCCTAGTTGGAGAGGTTTTTCCTTGGTTTTGCTTGTTGCTTTTTACCTATGCCCGAAAACCCTAGTTGTGCCCCTATGCTTCTTTGCTTTGACTTGTTAACTGAAACCATACTTCATGAAGTTTGTGCTTGGCCATTTAATCATACATTTTCCTTCATTCCTCTACCCAAGGCCCTTCATTTAATTGTTTGATCTTGGTATATACAAGTTTGCTTGTGATATTTAAGTTGAGGATGCATTGCATTGGTCATTTCTAGTCCGTAGCTCCTTCATGACTGTCCATGTGTCCATTAATCCTTCACTTAATTCCCATTCATTTTATCCTTCATGTCATCTTTGGTTCATTTAAATCATGTTATTCATTCACCTTCTTGCCCATTCAGTTGTTAGATGGTTAGGTCATACACTTGGATCATTGGATTTCCATTCAATCAAGTCATTTCATCTTCATTGGATGTCCATACAATTCATTTACATACAAGTCAATTTCATTCCATTGGTCCATGTTTCCATTCATTTCAAGCCCATATTCAATTCAATATCAATTCAAATTCATTCCAATTCAATCCATACAATACATCTTATACAATTCAAATTCAATTCAAAATTAAATTCATATATACCAAATATTATTTTCATTCACCAAATGCTTATTTCATTACAAATGTCCATACACAAGAAATTACACACAAAAATTGACTTTTATACCTTAGTTAACTTTTGGTCAACTATTGACTTTTTGGTCAACTAGTTGGCCAAATTCAACTAACCAACTTTGATCATCCTAAACCCTAATCACTTTTTCCATTCTTCCATAATTCATCCATGATCCACCATTGATTCCATCTTCTTAAATTTGGTAACTTTACATAATTTCTTCATTTACAAGTCATGCCTTAATTTCAACCATGTTCCTCATGCTAAACAATTCAATGCACCATCCATGACCATGAGTATCCTACTACAACACCACACAAAACCTACAGAAACAAGGTCATACATGCCAAGTTATTCAACAATTATAAGCATAACATCCTGCAATAACATGTAACAAAACTGAACACAACAATGCAACAGGGACATTACTTGGCACTCGAGGAACCCACTAAAGCTCAGTTGCAGCCATGTCAAACACAACATAAACCTTGCAAAGTCATCTACATCCATAAGCATTACAAACATAAACCACTGACAAGCATCATGCATACCATTCAAGTCATCTAGCAATCAAGACAACAACAACATAAACCTTGTAAAGTCAGCTAGCAGGCCTGCAAAAAAGGATCTTGTAGTACAAACACCAATATCATGCAGTAACTTGGCATTCATAATAGTTGCCAATGCAAATATCAAACCTGAACATCATCTTGCAAAACCATAGCAACACAAGGCATTGAATCAAATAGCAACCATTGCATTGCAAAGACATCCATCTAATCATGCCCTGACTTGCATCTAACCATGCTTTAACCTGTAGAGACCTATGCCAAACCAGGCTAGATGCAGCAAGTCCTGAAACCATAACATCAATTCTTCCTGCATCCAATCAACAATAGTTGCAACATCCATCAATAAGCCTACAACAAACCCTACATCAACATGAAGTTGCACCAAAAAACTAATCCCATGTCCTGTAAAATTCAATGCAAACCTGAAAGTCATCAAACCTTCTACACAAACAATAATTCACTCATTAAATTCAATTGCACCAAGCCAAACAATTCCTCACCTCAATCCAAGTTGCAGCAGTTAACCTACAAACATTACACTCTGCAAAACAAATTGCAGTAAGAACATAAAACAGGCCAAGCAAAACAACCCTTGCAGCAAGTCACACCATGATGCACATCAATAACAAACATGTTAACATACAAAGTTGCAAATACATTTAACCCACCACTCAATGCCAAGCATTAGTATTAGCAACAATCCAAACAATACAAATGCTTAAAACTGAAATTCACTTAGTTACTATTTATTGCAGTAAAAACCTAAGAAAAAGAAACATTCCACAATAAGACAAGCAAAGTAGACCAAGAAGGTACAAGTGCAATGCATTTTTCAGAATCGAAACACAAGTTTGGACCAACAATCCTGCAGCACAAAAATCCATTATCTCACCTATTCCATTTACATTGATCTCTTTCTCCCAAAACCCTAATTGCTTCACTATAAATGAGGCATTTTAGAATGAAAAAAGGGTTGTGTTGAACCATATCGAGATTGAGAAAACACAACAAAAAAATATGCTCCTTTCTCATTCACTCTCAAGATAGAAGAAGATATAGGATACAAAGAGAGAAGTCCTAAAGAGAGATTACCTGTTGCTTTTTCGATCGTCTTCTCCGTTGAGGTAGAGACCCAAATTCCTTCGTTTGGCCATATCCTTGATACCACTGTGTAGAGTTCAACCAGGGGAACATTTACCCTAAGATTTTAGACCTGATTAAGTCAAGTCCATCATTTAATTTTTGTTTTTGTTTCTAGGGTTCGTACACCATTTTCTTCAATTCGTCATTAGATTTAGAAATCAGGATTAGTGAGGTTGTTTTTCGTGTTCAATAGGTTGAGTTGAAGGGTTTGGCATGTGTGATTGGTGGTAAGAGCTCTACCGCCGACAACGACGAGTTCCGGCGCAGCGGAGCGGGAAACTCTTTTGAACGTTTGAACTTGGAGGATGGGAAATCATATTTCCTTTCTTCTTCACTTTGTCTAGGCCTAACTCTATTGGGCTTCATTTTTACACCACTTATTTCCTTTCCATACCCCTGTCCTATTTTTATTCTCTTTTTTGTTATTATTTATTTTTTGAATTTTTTATATATATCCACACACGCAAATAAGTATCAGCTAAGCAAGCTTGGCTTAGTGGTTGGTCCTTTGGCTTGCATCCCCAAGGTCAGGGATTCGACCCAAGAGCCCTTGCATTTGCATTTTCTACAACCTTTTATTGTTTTCTTTATTTTTTTTCATTTTCTATTTCTTTTATTACTTAACTTTTATTTTATTCAATTTCCTTTTTCTTATCCTTTTTTTATCAATTTCTTTTTTTAAAATATATATCATCAATATTTTTACTCAATAAATTTCAATACTTTCTTATTATTGTTATTTATTTCAATCATCTTTTTTTGACCATTTTGCCCTTTATAGTTAGTCTTGGTTGATGACAATCTTTTGATAATTGGTAATTGATCCTAGGGATAATTCAAATCTTCAATACTTCAAATATGTTGATGAATGATCAATAGATCATTATTGACACTTTGAGGTGTTGATAGGTTGCCCTTAGTTGATCATGTTTGAGTCACTTGATGTTTAGATAAGACCTGAATGTTGACTTCAGTTTTGCTTTCTGATTTCTTTGTGTTGTGTTATTTCCATTGATCATTAACCACTAACCATTTGGAAAATGTTGTTTAACTTGTATCTTATCTAACTTTAATGTATAATTACTTGGGTGATGAAACCTTCCACACTTCAAATCATTGATAGATGAAGTTGAGGTTGGTACAACCTTCTTTGGTCCAAATCTGTTGATAAATGATCATGAATTATCTTTAACACTTTGCATCAATGATAGGTTATCCCTCGATGCGCCATATTTTGAGTCCTTTGACTTATGGATAGGTGATCCCTAGGTGATTACCTTATGTTAACTTGATCTCTAACCACTATCTATTATCATTAATCATTGACTTGTTGACATAATTTATCTTATTGTCATTTATTTTCTTGTCAATTTACTTTCTTGTCATTTACTTTCCAAACACTTTATTCTCATATTCATCATCATTGTATATATCTCATGTATCTTTATTTTATTGTCATTTACTTATTGTCATTGCATAATCAAAAAGAACAAAAACATGATAAAATCAAAAGACCAAAAACTTCATTCATTTGTGACCCACTGTTGGACTTAGAGGATTCATTAGGACCCTTGCACTTGGACTTTGTTTTGATCCTTAACCCATTTCTCTTACTTGGAGTTTCATTTGTGACTTGCAATCTTTTATTGAAAGAATAACATTCATGGAACTACCCTAGGGAGATATGCTCTTAAGTCCATTATCCACTTGTTAGCATATGTCACTTTGCACACACAAGGCTTTCCCTTGGTCTACCTTATAATGAGATCCTTTATTTCTCGCATTTATTTCTCTATAAATATCCATTGCATATCACCATTTCAAAATCAATACGCAATAAACCCTTAATCTAACGTCAAGCGACATTTTCTTAATCAACAAACAAAAATACAATAAAAATACGATTAGAGTTGTGCGCCACTGTAAGACCCCAATTTTGACCCTAAGATCCCTCATGCCATCTCATCATATGCATTAGCTTTGGGATCACACCTTGGCATCCTCCTTACCCCTCATTCATTGGGTTTGAATTGGGGGATATAACCAAGAACATTTGATTGTATCATATTTTTTTTTTCATTATTTATTAACCAAAATGCCAAAAATATGTCAATGTATAGTTTGTTGCTTTTGTAGGTAGTGTGTGTGTGTTCACCCATGCTCCATCAATCTCACATATAGGGTTTAAGACCCTAAATGCAAGGAGACTAATCAAGAGATGGTTCACAATGATTCTAGACATCATATATGGGTCCCCATGATCTTCACATATCATTTTAATCAATAATTCATCAAGAGTTTGAAGCTTGTTTGCCTTGGAAGCCCTAATTCGTCTGGGTATCTTGTGTGACTTCCTCAGTAAGTTTCTTCACCATTTGATCAAATATTTCAAGGTATACTTCATATTACATAATATTACACATATATGATCCTCCATGAGTCCCAAATATCAAGATAATGTCAACTTTGCAAGATGGTTCATGGTGGTTGACCAGAGAAAGTCAATTGGTCAAAATTAGGGTTCCCTAGACCCTATATCCTATAACTTTTATCATATGAAAATGATTCCAAGAGAAACGTTACTCCTTATGACATTCCAAACAACTTTCATGTTAAAGTCAAGAGCTATTTTTGCTTGGAAAGTCATTTTTAATGGTGAAAGATTATAGGTCATTTTGTCTGAACCCTAGTTAGGAGGTCAACTTCCAAGGACCCTAACTTGCTCATTTGTTATGAGATGAAAGCCATTCAAGTTCCATGATCAAATTCAATATTTCCTATACAACTTTTATTCTTGGAAGAAGTTCAAATTAAAATTTCAATTGCATGTGCCAAGAGGAAACATTATAGGTGATTTTGGGCCATTACCATTGGACAAGTGATTTTCCTCAACTTCTAAAATGCATAACTCCTTCATGCCAAATCCGAACGAGGTTAAATTCATGACCAAATTTAATAGGTTTTAAATAGCTACAACTTTGATAAAGGAACTTTTCCATTTTAAGCCCATAAAAAAAGTTATTCAAGGTGGAAGAAGTGAACATTTGACTTGGTACTTAGAAAAGTTTCAAATATGTTTGATTTTCCAAACTTCCACTTCAATATTTATCATGATCCAAGCTTTCAATGGAAAAGTGTTCAACATGAAAGTTGTTTCCCTTGATCTCACCTTCCCAAAAATTCTAAGATCATAACATTTGGCCAAGAAATAAAGGACTTGCGCATGTGTTCTTTTCAAAGGTTCATTTGGATGGATTTCACATTCACTTTTCAATCTCCTTTGCATGACCACATGACATGATTTCAGCATTGCACATTGGTGATTTTGGATCTGATAGCATCATTTGATGGACCTATCACACACCCATGCAAGCATGCAAGGAAATTTCTAAATTTGGAAAATTTTGAAAGTGTATGAAAATGAATTACAATGCCTATAAATACAACCCTCTAGGCTCGGAATTAAGGACCTCATGCCCAAGCTTTGAACCTGCAATCCAAACCCTCAGAATTAAAGGATAATCTTGAAGGTTTTCATTTGAAAATTGAGCTTCAAATCTCATTCTGTTTTGATATTGAAACTCCAAGAGTCCAAGCTTTTCTTTGATCCAACTCATCTCCTACAAGCTTCTGAAGCCAAGCCAAGGAGAATTGGAAGCAAGATCAAGCAAGGTTGAAGCTCATTCGAAGGATTAGGCAAAATTCACTATGCAAAAAGGACTTGTCCAATGCCAAAATTTTAAGACCAAGTTATTGTGGATTGAGCCTCTATCTGATGCAAACCTTGGATCTCGTTTGAATTCATCTACTACTCTGTCTTAGTGCTAATTTTTTTTATTTTGATCTTGTGTCTGATGCTTTGTTCTGAGTTGATCAAGGAATATTTCATCTGGTACATGAGAAGACAAAGAAGACTGTTAGCTATGGGATTTGCTTACTTGGATGTGGATATCTTTATTTGATGCCTTGATCTTCTTGATGTTTGGATTTGCTAATTGCTTGTTGAGTATTTATTGATTCAAAGTCCAAAGGGAAAATGAGTTTTCTATATGACATTCTTGTTTGTTGGATTGCATCCCATTGGTCAGATCTTTTAAACTTTAAACTTTTAATTTTATGCTTAGGATAGCCTCTTCATGTTCTCCCACTTCTTAAATTTCAAAATCTCTCCCCCTTTTCAAAAACTTCTTTTGCTTGTGATTTCAAACTTAGACATGTTTAATGATTAGAAACTTTAGCCTTGTGCCAATGAATTTTAAACCTTTTTCTTAAATCAAATTTGTAAATAAACTTAATCATATTTAATTAAAATTTCAAAAGACAAAAAGAATTGACAATTTCATTCAAAAATATTTTGGCCCTTTGTGCCCTTCTCAATTAAACATTTGTTAAAAGCATTGATGTCACACAAGTTATTTGTGGTTAGGCATTACTTTCTCTGATTTGGGGTCCGAGAATCTAAGGACCGTAGAACATTTAAACCAACTTGGCCTATTTAGGACGTAGTGCATAGTCTGTTCAGGTGTAGACCTGATAACAATTGTTACGTGATACTACACTCAGACGAGTTTCTCTTGAGAATATTATGGGTTGATGAGTCAGTCATCCTAACATGTAATATCTGGTAGATGGGATTAAGACTCTGGGAACTTTTTAGAACATGATCTACATGTTTTTATCCTTAGTACACTCCTTTGGAATGGTTCCTAACCTGACTCCATGCTCGTGACTCACAACAAACCCTTTGATTCTTGGTTGATTCGATCAAGTCTTGTCAGTATCAATGGAACTTGGGTGTTGATAAGGTGGAGACCATAATCCACCAAAATGGATGATTGATCTTGATGATGACTTGATCCATCCCTTGACCTTTGTTTGTGTTTGCCTTGTGTGTGATCCCTTGTTTGTGATTGTTGCATTAATGCATACATGCACATTATAACATTCAAGACAGTTTAACTAGTGCCGCTTTGAGATGGTATATGGGTCTAGACAGTGCAAGTGTCCGTACTTTCAATGACTTAGGCAAGGCCTTTGTCAAGAAGTACAAGTACAACATTGATATGGCGCCCAATAGAGACCGGTTGAGGTCTATGTCTCAGAAATATAAGGAGACATTCAAAGAGTATGCCTAGAGATTGAGGGAGTTGGCTGCCCAGATAAGTCCACCATTGGAAGAGAAAGAGATGATGAAGATCTTTCTAGAGACGTTGAGTTTGTTTTACTATAAAGGTATGATTTCCAGTGCCCCCAATGACTTTACCGAAATGGTAAATATGGGGATGAGGCTAGAAGAGGGAGTGCGTGAAGGATGTTTGTCTAAAGAAGAAGCATCGTCTAGTAAGAAGTATGGTGGGAGTTTCTCCAAAAGAAAGGAGGGAGAAACCAATTTGGTATCAGTGGGGAGGCAAAGGAGGCCTCATGTCAGAAAGAGTTCTCAACCTTGTCAATATCAGCATCAAGTTTCATCAGTGATTCCTGTATTTTCCAACAATTCCAACAATCAATCAGTTCCGATTCAACAACAACAACAACCGCGACAAAGAACCAACTACAACAACAACAATAATAATAACCAATAAAGCTTTGAGAGGAAGAAGGTATCCTTTGACCCTATTCCTATGTCGTATGCAAAATTGGCCCATCCTTGGTTCTCAAGAACCTCATTCAACCTAGAAATCCTCCACAAATCCCTGAGCCACTTCCATGGCGGTTCAAACCTAAATTTCGCTGTACTTTTCCCTAGGGAGTCCCTGACCACGACATAGAGAACTGCTATCCGTTGAAGTATGAAGTGTAAAAGCTTGTGAAGAGTGGGATGGTGTCCTTTGAGGACAGAGCACCTAATGTGAAATCTAATCCATTACATGCTCATGGTAATGCTTCTGTCAATATGGGTAGATGGTTGTCCTGGTGAGTACAAGGTTTATGATGTTCGCCATATCAAACAATCTTTGGTGGAAATTCATAAAGATATCTGTTTGGTCAGTGATTGTGAGAATGACTATGATGGTTGTTTGATATGCAGTGTGAACCCTCGTGGATGTGTTTTTGTCAAGAGAGGTATTCAAAGGTTGATGGATGAAGGACTTATTCAGATTTTCCAGTCAAGAGATATAGATGATGTGAATGCAATCGTGCCTGTGTTCAAGACCCCTGAGTGGGTAGTTATCCAGTTTGATAGCAGCAACAACAACAATGTCAACAGATCGGTATTACCATTAGTTATACGGTTAGCGGGCCCTGTTCCGTATGCATCCGATAAAGCTGTGCCTTATAAATGCAACGCCATAATGATAGAAAATGGTCAAGAGGTTCCTCTTCCAGTTGCAGACTCCATGGTGAATATTGCTGATATTAAAAAGGTGACCCGTAGTGGTTGCGTGTTTGGTCTGGTTTTTCTGAAAGAGGTAGAAGATGCTATAGCAAGTGAGAAGGAAGAGATTCCAGTAGTGAATCCAGTTAGTACTTCAGTGTGTCATTCTGGTGAATCCAACAAACTGAAGTCTAACAACAATGATGAGGTGTTAAGGTTAATAAAGAGAAGTGAGTTCAATGTTCTAGAGCAGCTGCTCTAGACTCCGTCAAAGATCTCCGTGTTATCACTATTAATGATTTCTGAGGCACATAGGGAGGCATTGCAGAAAGTGCTCAAGCTGTTAAGCATGATGTTACTGTGGATCAATTTGACCATATTGTTACCAACATCACTTCTTGCAATAATTTGAGTTTTTGTGATGAAGAGATTCCCGAGGAAGGTAGAAATCACAATTTGGCGCTACACATTTCAATGAATTGTAAGGAGGACGCTTTGTCCAATGTGTTGGTTAACAACGGTTCGTCTTTGAATGTGCTTCCAAAGTCAACGTTGTCAAGACTTTTTTATCAAGGCACCCCAATGAGGTACAACGGCGTAATTGTTAAAGCGTTCGAAGGTTCTCGAAAAACTGTCATTGGTGAAGTGGACCTTCCAGTGAAGATAGGTCCGAGTGATTTCTAGATTACTTTCCAGGTAATGGATATCCACCCGACCTACAGTTTTCTATTGGGAAGGCCATGGATTCATGAAGCAGGAGCTGTAACATCTACTCTACACTAAAACCTGGAATTTGTGAAGAACGACAAGCTTGTCATTGTTGGTGGAGAGAAGGCACTATTAGTAAGAAATTTGTCATCTTTTTCATATGTTGAAGCTGAGGAGGAGGAGGTTGGAACACCGTTCCAAGCTTTGCCTATTGCTGAAGAGAAGAAAACTGGGGCACCCATGTCTTCTTTAAAAGATGCACAAAAGGCTATTGAGGCTGGAAACATTGATCAGTGGGGTTGTATGATAGAGATCACTGAGAACAAGATTAGGGATGGATTGGGATTTCAACCAGGTCCGTTATACATCAGAACTGAAGTTGTGCAACCAAGTTTACACAGTGGAGAGTTCATTCATGGGAATGATCAACACTTAACTGCTGTGATTGAAGACGGTGATATTGAAGACGAAGCTTGCGCCAACTTTGTGACGCATGGCCATACCTGCAACAATTGGGTTACTATTGATGTTCCCACTATTATTCATTGCTCTAAGTAATTTGTTTTTCATTTTAAAGAAAAATCCTTCTCCTATGCCTAAGGGAGGAGTGAACATTATTGGGCATTTCTATTATCATCAATAAAATATAATTTTATTCATCCACATCTACGATGTTTTGTTTTTACTTTTTGCTTTTCTGAAAATGGTAATCACAAAAAACATAAATGAATAAAATCTTCCATCTGAATAATATTTGGTCACAATTCACTTCTCTAACATCAAAATACCAAATCATTATGCAGGCTGTTTCTCAAACCCATTGAATACAATGATCATACTCCCTCTCCAAACTTTGATTTCCATGTGTTTGAAGTTGAGGAAGAAACTGATGATGAAGAAGTATCTGATGAATTATCTCGTTTACTTGAGCATGAGGAAAAAACCATTCATCCGTTTGAAGAGCAGATTGAACTAGTCAACTTGGGTTCCGAAGATGATGCGAAGGAAGTCAAGATTGGGTCTCAACTGTGTCTAGAGGCTAAGAAGGGGTTGATTGTTCTTCTTCGAGAATATTCAGATGTGTTTTCCTGGTCTTATCAAGACATGCCTAGTTTGGACTCTGAGATTGTGGAGCATAGATTGCCATTGAATCCAGAATGCCCGCCGGTCAAGCAGAAGTTGAGGAGAACTCATCCTGATATGGCAGTTAAGATCAAAGAGGAAGTACAAAAGTATATTAATGATGGTTTCCTTGTTACCTCTGAGTATCCGCAGTGGGTGGCTAATATTGTGCTTGTGTCGAAGAAAGATGGAAAAGTCTGCATGTATGTTGATTAAAGATATTTGAACAAAGCTAGTCTGAAAGATGATTTTCCTCTGACACACATTGACATGTTGGTAGAAAACACAACTAAATTCAAAGTCTTTTCATTTATGGACGAATTTTCCGGTTATAATCAGATCAAGATGGCACCTGAAGATATGGAAAATACCACATTCATTACACCCTGGGGAACATTTTGTTATAGAGTGATGCCTTTCGGTTTAAAGAATGTTGGTGCGACATACCAGAGAGTTATGACCACTCTTTTTCATGATATGATGCATAAAGAGATTGAAGTTTATGTTGATGATATGATTTCCAAATTAAGTGATGAAGAAGAACATGTTGAGCACTTGTTGAAGCTATTCCAACATTTGAGGAAGTACAAACTCCGCTTGAATCCCAATAAGTGTATGTTTGGTGTTTGTTCTGGTAAGTTGTTGGGCTTTATTGTCAGTGAGAAGGGTATTGAAGTTGATCCTGCCAAGGTCAAAGCTATACAAGAAATGCCTGCGCCCAAAATTGAGAAGCCAGTCAGAGGTTTTCTCGACCGCTTGAATTATATCTCAAGATTTATATCGCATATGACTTCCACCTATGCGCCTATATTCAAGCTTCTTTAGAAAGACCAGTCTTGTGATTGGACCGAAGATTTCCAGAAATCTTTTGACAGTATCAAAGAGTATATGCTCGAGCCTCTGATTCTGTCTCCGCCTATTGAAGGAAGATCGTTAATCATGTATTTGACTGTGCTTGATGGGAGTAAGGGTTGTGTTCTTGGTCAGCAAGATGAATCTGGAAAGAAAGAATATGCAATTTACTACCTCAGTAAGAAATTCACCGACTGTGAGACTCGGTATTCTATGCTTGAAAAGAAGTGTTATGCATTGGCTTAGGCTGCTAAGCATCTGCGCCAGTATATGTTGAATTATACTACTTGGTTGATATCCAAAATGGATCCAATCAAGTATATTTTTGAGAAGCCTGCTTTAACTAGGAGAATTGCCTGTTGGCAGATGTTGTTATTCGAGTACGATATTGAATACCGATCTTAAAAAGTTATTAAGGGTAATGTCTTAGCTGACCATTTGGATCACCAACCTATTAAATATTATCAGTTAGTGCAGTATGATTTTCATGAAGAAGAGATTTTGTACTTGAAGATGAAAGATTGTTATGAACCATTGTTTGAAGAAGGGCTAGAAACTAGTTCCCGTTGTGGCATGGTATTTGATGGAGCTGTTAATTCGTATGGTAATGGCATTGGGGCAGTGATTATTACTCCTCAAGGAACTCATTTTCCGTTCACAACTAGATTAACCTTCAAGTGTACAAATAATATGGATGAGTATGAAGCTTGCATTATGGGGCTTGAAGAGGCCATTGATCTCAAAATCAAATATCTTGACGTATATGGAGATTCAACTTTGATTGTGAACCAGATCAAAGGTGAACGGGAGACGAATCAACCCGGTTTGATACCATATAGAGACTATGCGAGGAGGATTTCAACTTTCTTTAAAAAGGTTGAGTTTCATCATATCCCTCGAGATGAAAATCGGATGGTAGATGCTCTTGCAACGTTGACTTCAATGGTTGTGGTGAAATTTTGGAATGAGGTTCCCAATTTGGCTGTGATGCATCTTGATAGGCCAGCTCACGTGTTTGCTGTTGAAGAAGCCAAAGATGAAAAGCCATGGTGTTTTGATATCAAATGTTTCCTCCAAAGTCATATTTACCCGCCTGGGGCATCTTTGAAAGATAAGAAGACTTTGAGAAGATTAGCTGGCAACTCCTACCTGAATGGTGATGTGCTTTACAAGAGAAATTTCGATATGGTTTTGCTCAGACGCGTGGATAGACACGAAACAAACCAGTTGATGACTGAAGTCCATGAAGGTTCCTTTGGTACCCATTCCAATGGATATGCTATGGTGAAGAAGATATTGAGAGCAGGTTACTATTGGCTGACAATGGAATCTGACTGTTGCAAGTTTGTGAAGAAATGCCACAAGTGTCAAATTTATACAAACAAAATTCATGTTTCTCCGACACTGTTGAATGTCATTTCCTCTCCATGGCCCTTCTCCATGTGGGGAATTGATATGATTGGATTGATTGAGCCCAAAGCTTCAAACGAACATTGTTTCATTATGGTGGCCATCAATTACTTCATAAAATGGATCGAAGTGGCATCATACGCGAACATAACCAAGAAAGTTATTGTAAGGTTTATCAAGAATCAGATTATAGGCCGTTATGGTGTGCCAAGTAAGATCATTACTGTTAATGGATCGAACTTGAACAATAGTATGGTGGAAGCTCTTTGCAAAGACTTCAAGATTTCACATCATAATTCTTCTCCCTACGAACCCAAGATGAATAAGGATGTTGAAGCTGCAGACAAGAACATCAAGAAGATCATCCGTCCACACTTCAACAGGGGCAACCCCTTTCTCACTTGTTTATGGCATGGAAGTTGTGCTCCCAGTAGAGGTTGAAATTGCATCATTGCGTGTCTTGATGGAAGCCAAGTTGACAAAAGATGAATAGTGGCAAACCAAATATGACCATCTGGATTTAATTGAAGAGAAGAGGTTGACTGTCATGTACCATGGTCTGTTATACTAGTAGAAAATGAAGAAAGCTTTTGATAAGAAGGTCAGGCTCGTGTATTTAGAGAAGGTGACCTTATGCTCAAGAACATTTTATCTTTCAAACCAGATTCTAGGGGCAAATGGACTCCTAATTTTGAAGGCCCATATGTTTTTAAGAGAGCCTTTTCAGGCGGTGCTTTGATTCTTACAACTATGGATGGTGAAGAGTTCACTCGTCTCATGAATGCCGACGCAGTCAAGAAATACTTCGCCTAAAAAAGAAAAGAACATCTCGCTAAGTTGAAAACCTGAAAGGGAGGCTTAGGCAAAAATGAGCGTCTTGGTGGATTGAAAAACCAATTGGGAGATCCACGAAAAAGTTAGAGACATAAAATAGAAATTTATCCCGGTAGATTGAATACCCCACCTCGGGGAAATCTAGGCAAAAATTAAGGGTTACGGCAAGTAACTGCATTCGGTTGGTCCTGATCATTGAGGCAGTTCTAGAGTAAGTCGTTTGGTTCTGATTCGTCATTCTCAACCAAAACCAAGAGCATAATGCATATTGAAGTTGGTAGGGAGACTAGTGATCATTGTATTCAATGTAGCCCTTTTCCATGTAAATTACCATTTTCAACTTTTGTAAAGATCTATGGAGTCTTGTCATTTACAGACTACCATCCTATTAAATAAAATTGAGCTTTTTATCCAATTGTTTCTACTCTTATTTATTTCAGCTAAATAAAATTGAATTTTTATGATGATAATTTTGAAATAAATTAATAAATAAAGATCATTTTTCTTAAGAATATAAAAGCAATTACTTTAAGAACAATCAATTTTAACAAGGAATATCAACAGTAGTCTGAGAACAGGTAAGTCTTGAAATGTGAAGCCGTGTTGGTCTTCCCCGAGCAGTTGGGTTAGTGTTTTTCCCAACAATTCATCAGGTATTTCCCAATTGAGTTGTAGGGTCGCACCCCCCAATAATTGGCTCAAATCCACGTGTAGAGTTTTATCTCTTGTGTTTTCCGGTGGAGTTCATCTTCAGATATCGAAGATCTCTTGTTCCCGGAAGTATTTGGTCTTGAGCAGTGTTTGATTTGGTCCCATTCAAGGTTGTCTCCCATTTGATATGGTGTTGATCTGAAATTCCCCGCAGAGTTGACAGTTTGGATCCTTAACAGATCTTTTCCCTCTTTCCCCGGCCAGGTTGAGTTATTCAAAGCAAAATGATTTATGTTCATATTTCTCCAGTTGGTGTTTCCATCTTGTTGAGATTAGTCGAGTGTTGCAGCGATGACTCAAATCTGTGATATTTGTATCCTTTGTGATTATTTTGTCAGCATAATCATATACATACATATTCATGCATAAAACACAGCATCAAATATTTCATTTGCATTTTTATTGCATTTGATTCCTTATCTCTGTTTCCCTGCTACAATGATATTATTTCCCCATACAGGTTTGGTGCATTTGTGCTCCTTCAATTGTAGAGTGTCAACCCCCTTTGGTAGAAATAGTTTAACCTTTCTCGTTCCCCACCGAGTTATACCCTCGTGGATGATTATTATTGCAGTTTCCTCCCTAGTTAACTATCTGGATGAAACCATTCCCCTTGAGTTATATCCTCATTGGGTTGAGTCATTATTTGACTGTTTCTTTCTAGTTACTACCTAGATGGATATTTTATGGTCCCTCAGAAGTTTATTGCCCAGTAACTGGTAATATTCATCTCGATTTTTTTAGTATATTACTTTTCCCAATACCCGGTAAAATGTAATCTACTTCCTTTGCTTTCCCCAGTGGATTCGTTTTCACGTTTCCCCAGACAGTCTATCTTTGATATGTTCATCATAACCGGTGACAAATATTCTTCCTTTGTTGGTTTTCTTCCCAGTAAAAAGGTAGTTGTAATCCCTACTTTTATTCCCCAGAGAGTTAATCCTTGATATGTTCATCTTAACCAATGACAAATTTTCTCCTCTTTGCGGTCTTCTGCCCAGTAACAGGTAGTTGTAAATCCCACTTTCTCCTTCCGAGTCTATCCTTGATATGTTCATCCTAACCGATGACAGATATTCTCTTTGGTATTCTATCCAATAACTGATAGATATAATTCCTATTTCCCCCCGACAGTCTATCCTTGATATGTTCATCCTAACCGATGACAGATATTCTTCCTTTGAGTCTATCCTTGATATGTTCACTTTAACCGGTGATAGATATTCTCTCTTTTATCTTCTGCCTAGTAACCGGTAGTTACAAATCCTATTCAATATTTTCCCCAATAGGTTATTCTTACACAGTAACAGGTAATGAATATACCTCTTTCTCCTCACCGAGTCATCCTTGATATGTTTACCCTAACTGTTAACGAATGTCCCTCTGTCAGAGTATATCATCTTTCTACCCACTGACCGGTAATAGATAATCCATGGTACTCCTGTGTTGAAGTTCATTCTTCCTCAGTTGAGTTTGAGTGCGTATTTCCCTAGTGAAGTCGCCAATCCCCTGTTTGGTTTGAGTATTTCAGTTTGGTTCTAATTTACCAGTTTCCCCTGCAGATTTTCCTTATCCCCAACCGAGTCCTTCCATTGATTTATTTGTAAGGAATTCATCTCGTGTCTCCAGCAGTTTTCAAGTCGTAGCGTGATCTACGCACAACTTTTTATCCCCAGAGTCTCTGTCTCCCTAGTGAGTTTTCCTTATGGAATGCATTAAACTCCTGTGGACTTTCGGTCTCTCTAGATTGTTTTTCTTTGTGGAAAAATATTCCCCAAAAAGATTACTTTTAACATTCATATCATATGCATCATGAGGTCTCTTAGGGACTAAAATTTGTTTCTATATGTTATTATTTAAGTCTATTCTACTGAGTTGATACAAAGATTTTAACCTTCACATCCTCAGCTAGAATGTCCTTAAATAGGGACAGCTGTAAGACCCTAATTTTGACCCTAAGATCCCTCATGCCATCTCATCATATGCATTAACTTTGGGATCACACCTTGGCATCCTCCTTACCCCTCATTCATTGGGTTTATATTGAGGGAGATAACCAAGCATATTTGGTTGTATCATACTTTATTTTTCATTATTTACTAACCAAAATGCCAAAAATATGTCAATGTATATTTTGTTGCTTTTGTAGGTAGTCTATGTGTTCACCCATGCTCCATCAAGCTCACATCTAGGATTTAAGACCCTCAATGCAAGGATACTAATCAAGAGATGGTTCATAATGATTTTAGAAATCATATATGGGTCCCCATGATCTTCACATATCATTTTGATCAAGAATTCATCAAGAGTTTGAAGCATGTTTGCTTTGTAAGCCCTAATTCATCTGGGTATCTTGTGTGACTTCCTCATCACGTTTCTTCACCATTTGATCAAATATTTTAAGGGATACTTCATATTACATCATCTTACACATATATGATCCTCAATGATTCCCAAATATCAAGATAATGTCAAGTTTGCAAGATGGTTCATGGTGGTTGACCAGAGAAAGTCAACTAGTCAAAATTAGGGTTCCCTAGACCCTATCTCCTACAATGTTTATCATATGAAAATGATTCCAAGATAAAAGTTACTTCTTATGACATTCCAAATAACTTTCATGTTTAAGTAAAGATCTAGTTTTTCTTGTAAAGTCATTTTTTATGGTGAAAGAGTATAAGTCATCTTGTCTGAACCCTAGTTAGGAGGTCAACTTCCAAGGAACATAACTTGCTCATTTTTTATAAGATCAAATCCATTAAAGTTCCATGATAAAATTAAATATGTCCTTTCCAACTTTTATTCTTGTAATAAGTTCAAATTCAAATTGAAAATGCATGTGCTAAGAGGAAAGATTATATGTCATTTTGGGCCATTACCATTGAACAAGTGATTTTCCTCAACTTCTAAAATGCATAACTCCTTCATGCCAAATCCAAATAAGGTAATATTTATGACCGAATTGAATAGGTTTGAAAGATCTACAACTTTTATAGAAGGAACATTTCCCATTTGAAGCCCATAGCAAAATTTATTCAAGGTGGAAGAAGTGAACATTTGACTTGGTACTTTGAAAAATTTCAAATATGTTTGGTTTTCCTAACTTCCATCTCAAAATTCATCATGATCCAAGCTTCAAATGGAAAAGTGTTCAGCATGAACGTTGTTCCCCTTGATATCACCTTTCCAAAAAGTCCAAGATCATCTCATTTGGCCAAGAAATGAAGGACTTGCACATGGGTTCTTTTCAAAGATTCATTTGGATGGATTTCACATTCACTTTTCAATCTCCTTTGCATGACGACATTACATGATTTCAGCATTGCACATTGGTGATTTTGGACCTGATAACATCATTTGATGGGTCTATCACATGCCCATGCAAGCATGCAAGGAAATTGCTAAATTTGGCAAATTTTGAAAGTGTTTGAAAATGAATTACAATGCAGATAAATACAACCCTCTTGGCTCAGAATTAAGGACCTCATGCCCAAGCTTTGAACCTGCAATCCAAACCCTCACCATTAAAGGATAATCTTGAAGGTTTTCATTTGAAAACCTAGCTTCAAATCTCATTCTGTTTTGAGATTGAAACTCCAAGATTCCAAGATTTTCTTTGATCCAATTCATCTCCTACAAGCTTCTAAAGCCAGGCCAAGGACAATTGGAAGCAAGATCAAGCAAGATTGAAGCTCATTCGAAGGATTAGGCAATATTCCATGTGCAAAAAGGACTTGGCTAATTCCAACATTTTGAGACCAAGTTATTATGGTCCGAGCCTCTATCTGATGCAAGCCTTGGATCTCGTTTGAATTCATCTGCTACTCTGTCTTGATGCTAATTTTTTTTAAAATTTTGATCTTGTGTCTAATGCTTTGTTCTGAGTTGATCAAGGAATATTTCATCTAGTACATGAGAAGACAAAAAAGACTGTTATCTATGGGATTTGCTTGCTTGGATGTGGCTATCTTTATTTGATTCCTTGATCTTCTTGATGTTTGGATTTTCTAATTGCTTGTTGAGTATTGCTTGATTCAAAGTCCAAAGGGAAAATGGGTTTTCTATATGACATTCTTGTCTGTTGGATTGCATCCAATTGGTCAGATCTTTTCAACTCTTAACTTTTAATTTTATGCTTAGGATAGCCTCTTCATCTTCTCCCGCTTCTTAAATTTCAAAATTTCTCCCCCTTTTCAAAAACTTCTTTTGCTTGTGATTTCAAACTTAGACATGTTTAATGATTAGAAACTTTGGCCTTATGCTAATGAATTTTAAACATTTTTCTTAAATCAAATTTGTAAATAAACTTAATCATATTGACTTAAAATTTCAAAAGACAAAAAGAATTAACAACTTCACTCAAATTTTTTTTGGCCCTTTGTTCCCTTCTTAATTAAACATTTGTTAAAAACAATTCACCAACTTTGAAATTGTTACCACGAACTACGAGGTTTTAATCCCTCATTTTTATGTTGGTACGTAGGCACAAGTCCGAAGGTTTTGTCAAACACAAAAATATAATCAATGATTTATTTTCTCATCCCCACACTCTATTTTTATCAAACATCTTTTATACCAAAAACGCATACACACAAAAAAGGGCTCCCTAGGAGTACCTAGGAAACTTTGGGTGCTAACACCTTCCCTCTGTGTAACCAACCCCCTTACATGTACTCTCTACCATTTTATTAGTTTTGATTTCAAAACTTCTTATCTTTGGGTTTTGTTCGTACTTTTCCTTTTTCCTTTGGAAACAATAAAAACGTGGTGGCGACTCTGGTTTTATTGATGTTAAGCTTATCCATAGCTTAATGGTCATGAATTTACCGCTACAGCAACGAGCCTTAAGCGGTTGGAAATGAGTAAGAATAGAGTTTTCCTACCCTTACTCTGAGTATTTTAGACACATGACGCTTGGCTTTTTTATCTGAAATATTCACCTTTGCCCATAGTCTTTAGTGCAATTCTAATGAAAAACAAATCTCTTTTCAAAAATTCTAAAACAAACATTAACTCATCAAACTTATTTTTTCACCTTAGAATATCACTCCGAAAACCCTTTTTAAAGGTAAAAAAACCAACAAACAAACATTTTCTACTATGAACTTCGGAGCTCTGATTCTTCATCCCCCGATGATGATACGTAGGAACAAGGGTCCCAATCCTTGGCAAGCACAATAATAAAAAACCAACCCTTTACCTTTTTCCTGATAATAAGAAAACTTTAAGATAAACATCCACACACGTAGACAACTTAGAAGGTTCCCATCGAGTACAATGGATGTGAGGGATGCTAATACCTTCCCCCTACATAACTAACTTTCGAACCCATATTTGGTTGCGAGACCAATCCTTTCCTTTTTCTTTTTACTTAGAGGATTTGATCGACTATTTTCCTTTTCCTTTATTTTTATGGAATAAATAAAACCAGGGGTGACTCTGTGTTAGTCCCGGACAGTTTTCGGGTAGCGACAACTTGTTTTAGGAGAAAACAATTGTCTCCCCACTGGTTTCTTCACCTGGTTTTTCACTTGACTTTGATATGCCTGATTATTACTTGATTCTGCGACTTCCTTCTTAGTTATTTTCTTTCTCTAAAATATTCTCCGTTGAGTTCTTGACATTGAGTCTTTTCCCTTATAATTATTGGGACTATATGAATGCCTCCCCGACATCTGAAAATTCTCTAGATAAGTCATCGATGAACCTCGACCCATTTCAAAATTTCTCCACTTTTGATTTCAAGATTGTTGTCCTTTGCTAGTAGTTTTTGTCCACCTCCCCTGGGGAGTGTTGGATGTTTGTACATAAAGTACCAGTTGTTGAAGACAGTTTTTAAGTGTCGGGTTTTGTTATCGTATCCACAGAGATTGTAAGATATCACTGCCGTTCAATGGTTGAATTAATCTTAACTTAATGTAACACTAGGGTTTTGGGTTTTAATCAAGTTATCTTGCATACAAAGTAATTAATTGCGGTAAAAGTTACGTTTTGATTAATATGAGAAATATTGTCAGAGTTAGGTTTCAATGATTACATTTGCTTTGCATGTTTTTGCACGGTCAACAATATTATAAACTCCTTTAGATGATAAATAATTTCACAAAGTCCTCTCAATGCGTTTCTCTCGAACACCCATTGTGAGTTTTGTCATTTTGATCCATTGTTTCTCTCGAACACAATCTATCAAAAAGACAACGTTTTGGTTCAACCTTATGGTGAACAAAATCATTCGTTACTATCTCTAGCTAACAAACAAGTTTGGATGAAAACCTAGGTCAAGAATCGGTAAACATCTCTCGATCAAATACCAACACAAAGAGTTTTAAATAGAAACAAAGTTTTCATCATATATTTACCGTTAAAGAGTTTACAAATGAGGATCCTTACATTTACACACAAAGCTTGGAAATCACCTACATCTAACCTTGACAAATGGAGACTTAGCTACTCATTTTCATGGTAGCTTGGTCGGCAAGTAAGAAAAGAGGGTTGATCAACATCCAAGTCGAATGATCGAAGTTGGATGGGAATCCACCTTCTTTTTGTGGAAGATGGTTGCTAGATGAAGAGAAATGAAATTAGGGCATCAAAAATCCCTCCAAACAATGCTGTAAAATATCTAAGAGAAAGTACAAAAAATGGAAAAGTTGGTAAAAAGTGGTATGGCCTCAAAAAGTGGCACCTGCTACTTATAGACAAGTGCAGAACTGTCACGTTCGCTAGGCGAGCAGAATGGCTCGCCTAGCGAAGGCCAAAAATGGGCACAAAATGCCCCTGCGCCCAGAGAAAACTGGGCCTGTGGAACTGTCATGTTCGCCTAGCGAACAGACCTTCGCCTAGCGAAGAACTCGCTTCAACCTTCGCCCCAGCGAGGTTGAGAGGTTTTGCTACTGGAATGCTCGCTGGGGACTCGCTAGAGCCTCGCCTAGCGAGCTAGTGCTGGCTGCTCATTTCACCAAAACAGACTGAATTCGCTGCCACTTCGCCTTCAGTTCGCCTAGCGAATTAATTAACCAATTTACTGGAGCCTTTCGCCAGGAGCTCGCCTAGCGAAGGTTTTGCTTCGCCACATCCTCGCCTAGCGAGCTGGCAGATGAAATGCTCCTTTGCTTTGGTTCCTTTGCCAATTCTCTTGTGTCTTTATTATCAATTAATTCATGCCTTTCCTGCACAATAACAAACACATCAAAGGCACCAAGCTTGTTTATCAATGTACGCATTCCATGTAAAATAAATGTGATTTTGGCAATTTTAGCAAGGCAAAAGAGTGAAAGATGCCCACATATGATAGCTCAAATAAGCACTTTTGGGCATCTAACAACTCTCCCCAACTAGATTCTTGCTTGTCCTCAAGCAAAGTATGCCTCTTGAAAGACAAGAGGATTTGCATAAAGAAACAGTTTCTCCGAAGTTGGATAAACGGCTCAAACACAAGCGAAATTCGCATATACAAGTTCCCAACGGTTCGAATAAAATAATACCTAGGAACTAAAACTTAAATAGCAATGCAAAATATTTATCTATCTACAACAATGCTATTCTGAATGAATCATCCTATCTCTCCTCTTCGAATAAGGAATGAAGATTTTGCGCGTTTGCAACCGCGGGACTAATCTCGCTCTCTAACAAATAATGAAGAAATCAAACAGATTCATACAATGTCTAATCAATTAAAAATGGTACTGTGGAAGCATAAAGATCACTAAGGGCTTTTCGGTTGAAGCTTGGTCCGGTTAACAAACAAGGGTCATTTCTAAGGCCATTGAAACGAAAGTGCCGATGCAAAAGAGACATTCACAGTATTATTCACACTACTCGACTTGTTTCATCTGTTTCTTATTTGTAACCTTCACAACACATATTCCACAACTCAACTCTTATTTTTCACTATTTTTCTTCCAAGCAAGCATTCATTTTCATTCTTTATATTTTTGTTCTTTTCTTTCACATCAAATGTACAAAATAGATGTTTCTTTTCTATATTTTCTATACATAAATTTTTCTATGCTTGCTCGGTTTTTCTTTTCTTTTTCAAGAGTTGTGGTGCTTACCAATTCTTTTTCGTTCTCCCCAACTTATTTCTTCCACACCCTAAGTGAATGCTCTTAACTTTTTACAGCAAAAGAACAATAATCAATAATTTCCGGGTTGTAAAAAAAAAAAGAATTTTGAGATCTCGCTTTATTTCAAGCCGAGATTCAACTGTTCAGGCTCAAAGGGGTTAACAAATACTCTCTCTGCTCACAGGTAAGTTGTTTTTGGATGTAGTTGTGCTCGAAAGAAAACAAGTGCCTTGATCATTTCTAATTGCTTCCACAATTTCACAATAATAACAGACAAATAATGAATCACATGAATCAACAAAAATTATTAGAATCCAGCATTTAAGTGAACAATGGAGGTTTCCTCACACTTTGTGGTTTAGGTTCTAGATGAAACATTCATTCAATTATGTTGCACAAAGACAATATTCAATTTACCAAAAAGAGTAAAGTTCCTAATGCATTCTAAAATTCTAGCCGACGGTAACCATGTACCTTAGCTTCATTCACTTGTTATTCTTATCATTGCCATCCAAGCTCGGATGCACCTTCATTGGGTACTTCTTGAGGAGCAACCAATCTAGAAGGGTTTGCCACTCATTCAACCAAAATTTTATTAAACACACAAAATTAACAACAAACATAAATAACATTAACTGAAAAATAAAATTTTGTTCGTGGGGGACAAAACACCCCAATAGTACAACCCATGGTCAAAATACAAAATTCAAAAGTACAAATAAAAATGCCATAATAAAAACTGAAATACAAAAAAAAACAAAAACTTAACCCACAAAGGGCTCAAGACTCCTCCTCACTACCGGCCTCAGAACCGGTCGCCTCATCATCATCCTCATCATCATCATCAGCTCCCACCCCCTTAGAATAGACTGGCACGTCCACGGGCCAATTTGCATTACCCAGAAACTGCTCCCGTGTCATCAAAGCATGTGCACCACTACCCTGCAGCTGCAAACGCTGCATCGAGTCGTGCATGTCAATCATAGCCCTCTGCGATGCTGCCATCCACTGGAAATTGAATTCACACGCAGCCCGCAGGTATGGATCGACCCTGGGAGTAGAAGCACTAGGACCATCAGAAACCCTAGTGCTACCTGAGGCTGCACTGCTGCCGGTGGCCTTAGCTCTGCAGTATTTTGCCACATACCGGTCATCAATAGGAGCCGGGATCCTAACCTGACCCCGAGACGGAAGTCGCACTCGTGCCTTAATGCACAGGCTCATAATCAAACAAGGGAATGCAAGGGGGCAATTCACCCGAGCCCCCGACTTCAGTCCGCTCTCTATTACCGTCTTCAGCTCATTGGCAATGATCCTCGCCACATCAATCTCAACATTGGCGAGGATGGAATGTACTAAATGTGCCACTGGGATCGGCACAGTAGATGTGTGGGATTTGGGTTGTATGTTGGTCAAAACCAGAAGAAGAATCAGCTGAGCCATGGGAGTCATGTCCTCCCGATGATATCTCATAGGAACCCCAGATGGGTTCGGCTCAACTGATTTCCCTGGTAAAAGCAGGGCGGCTGTAATTGCTGGGATATCCTTGTGCAGCCGGAGGTCAATATGGTACTGGTCTCTTTCATCAGCACCCAGCTGAAGCGGCTCCCCGAGGATTTGGTTGATCGTATCCCTGTCAAAAGGAACTGGCCGACCGGCCACTCTAGAGACCCAAGTGAAGGGCTCATCATCATCTGGCAATGCGTTAGCGTAGAACTCCCGCACTGTAGCGATGTCATAGTGTTCCAAGGGATTTATCAACCTATCCCATTTCTTTGTATCGATCAACCCGGCAAAACTCCGATACGTGCCCTGTGGGTTGATCAGAAAATGCTTCTCAGGCAAAATGTTTCGCTTCTCCAAAGCAATGTACCGTGCCGCTTGTTTCGGGCCCACAAACTTGTCGTGGTCGAATTGGATCGGCACGGTTCGTGAAGTAGTTGCCGCTCCCTTTCTTTTCTTGCCAGCACTAGATCTTGACTCCATTCTGCAAAACAAGAGATAAAACAACAAACACGAAACAAACAGATTAGAACCAAAACAATTTTTATAAGGGACTGGTTTGCTCGCTGCTGCTTCGCCTAGCGAAGTGGCAGCGAATGCTCGCCCCAGGTTCGCCTAGCGAGTGCTAGCGAACCTTACGGGTTTTGGGGTTTTCTGCATTTTCAAAATTGTTTCCCCCAAAACCTGTACATACAAGGTTTCCACAGCAAAACCCAATGATTTCTCATGACTATGAATTGTTCTATGCTATTGGGGATACCTAATTTCATGGAAAACCTAAGTAAGAGTAAATCCCCAATTTAAAAACCTAAATGCACAACATTGCAAACTCCCAAAATTGTATGCAACCTCAAGGTTCCTATCACACCTATCCTATTTACCATTCAAAGTTGGAAATAAATAATGCAACAAAAGAAACATGCAATAGGGCAAACCTTGAGGTAAACGGATTTGGAAAGGAGAAGTGGGAAGTGTTTGCAATTGACCGACACACTAATGTTGTTGATATGGATGCACAGTAGAGAATTTGAGAAGCCACGCACAAAATCCTCAGCAGAGCCGTTCAGACAAATTTTTGAAGGTAGGGCAAATTGGCTCTGCTGAAGTGTTTAAATAGAAAACAGTACTGCAGCGCTCGCTGCTGCCTCGCCTAGCGAGCAGGTAGCGAGCGCGCTCGCTGCAGCCTCGCCTAGCGAGCTGCAAGCGAGCATGACAGCAAGTGCATTTGCAAATGCAGCACTTGCAAGTCATCCAGCCTGATTAAGCACACAATACTCATACAACATCAAACATAAAACAGGAAATACTTACAATGTTGGGGTGCCTCCCAACTAGCGCTTGTTTAACGTCGGCTAAGCTCGACGGTGCGATGCTCATAGAGGAGCATCGAGCGGCTGAGCACAACTCTCGCGATCCACTTGGCCGCCGAGATACACTTTCAATCGTTGGCCGTTCACGGTCCAACTGTCTTTCTCGTCCATATCTTCAATGATAACGGCCCCGTACTCTTTGACTTCTTTCACCCGAAATGGCCCGGACCATTTCGATTTCAACTTCCCGGGAAACAACTTCAACCGGGAGTTGAACAATAAGACCAATTGTCCGGGCACGAATTCTTTGGTTCGGATCTTTTTGTCATGATACTTCTTGGCTTTTTCCTTGTACAACCAACTTGAGTGGTATGCGGCATTGCGCATCTCCTCCAACTCAAGTAGTTGTACTTTCCTTTTTTCACCGGCCGACTCATTCTCAAAATTTAAAAATTTGAGGGCCCACAAGGCCTTGTGCTCCAATTCAACCGGCAAATGGAAAGTTTTACCAAATACCAATTGAAACGGAGTTAGGCCAATTGGAGCTTTAAAGGCCGTACGGTAGGCCCATAATGCTTCGTCCAATTTTTGGGACCACTCTTTTTTAGAATTCGACACGGTTTTTTCTAGGATTCTCTTAATCTCTCGATTAGAGACCTCCGCTTGCCCGTTAGCCTGAGGGTGGTACGGAGTTGTCACCCTATGCGACACACCATAATGTTTTAGAATTGTTTCCAAAGGTGCATTGCAAAAGTGTGACCCTCCGTCACTTATCAACACTCGGGGTGTTCCAAAACGAGAAAAGATGTTTTTCTTTAAAAATTTTATCACCGTTTTGGCATCCGCCCGAGGTGAGGCAATCGCCTCAACCCACTTAGAGACATAATCAACAGCTACAAGCATGTACTCATTCCCGTAAGAGGGTGGGAAAGGTCCAACAAAATCTATGCCCCAACAATCGAACACTTCCACTTCTTGGATATTTTGGAGAGGCATCTCATCTCTCTTACCTATCCCACCACTTCTTTGGCAACTGTCACAACTTTGCGCATGGGTATGTGCGTCTTTAAAAATAGTTGGCCAATAAAATCCCGATTGAAGAATTTTAGTGGCCGTTCTAACCCCATTATAATGACCGCCATAAGGCGAGTTGTGACAATGCCAAAGGATGCTCTGGGCTTCATCACCAGTTACGCATCTCCTTAACAGGTTATCGCTACCCAACTTAAACAAGTATGGGTCATCCCAAACATAATACTTCACATCCGAAAGGAACTTCCTCTTTTGGTTCGAAGTTAGGTCGGCCGGTACACAACCACTAGCCTTGTGGTTTGCAAAGTCTGCAAACCACGGCCTAACTTGAACCTTAAACAATTTTTCATCAGGAAATTCTTCCCGGATTTCCTTTTCAGATGCGGTAACCTCGACATTCACCAAGCGGGATAAATGATCCGCTACCAAGTTTTCCGACCCCTTCTTGTCTTTAATTTCGACATCGAATTCTTGTAACAAGAGGATCCAACGGATGAGCCTTTGCTTCGAATCCGGCTTGGTCAGCAGATATTTAATCGCCGCGTGGTCGGTGTACACCACGACTTTAGACCCTATAAGATAGGACCTAAACTTTTCTAGCGCATACACTATTGCGAGTAGTTCTTTTTCCGTTGTGGCATAATTTATTTGAGCCTCGTTAAGAACCTTACTCGCATAATGTATAGCATGAAAAGTTTTGTCCTTTCTTTGGCCAAGTACCGCTCCAACGGCATAGTCACTCGCGTCACACATTAGTTCAAAATTTTCATTCCAATCGGGAGCGACTATTATTGGAGCGGTAACCAATTTTTCTTTTAAAACCTCGAAAGCTTGCAAACAATCGTCGGTGAAGAGAAATACCTGATCTTTGGCGAGTAAATTGCTCAAAGGTTTAGCCACCTTTGAGAAGTCCTTGATGAAGCGCCGGTAGAACCCCGCGTGCCCCAAAAAACTACGGATGCCCTTCACATTGACCGGAGGGGGTAATTTTTCAATTACATCAACTTTAGCTCTATCCACTTCAAGCCCCCTTTTAGAGACTTTGTGGCCTAGCACAATCCCCTCGGTCACCATAAAGTGACACTTTTCCCAATTTAGCACCAAATTAGTCTTCACACACCTTTCCAACACCGTCTTCAAATTTGCCAAGCATAGACTAAACGTCCCACCAAACACCGAGAAGTCATCCATGAAGACTTCCATTGTTTTCTCTATTAGATCGGCAAAAATAGCTTGGACACATCGTTGGAATGTCGCCGGCGCATTGCAAAGCCCAAAAGGCATTTTTCTGTATGCGAACACTCCAAACGGACACGTGAAAGCCGTCTTCTCATGATCAACCGGGTCAACCGCAATTTGGTTGTACCCGGAGTAGCCGTCTAAAAAACAGTAGTATTGTTGGCCCGATAGTCTTTCAAGCATTTGATCCATAAATGGGAGTGGAAAATGGTCCTTACGAGTCGCGGTATTCAACCGTCTATAATCTATACACATTCTCCATCCCGTGGCAACTTTAGTCGGGATCAATTCGTCTTTGTCATTACGGATTACGGTCATTCCACCCTTCTTCGGAACCACGTGCACGGGACTAACCCACGGACTATCCGAGATCGGGTAAATCATTCCCGCATCCAAAAGCTTCACCACTTCCTTTCTTACAACCTCTTTCATCGTAGGATTTAAGCGGCGTTGTGGTTGAGCCACCGGCTTGAAATCCTCCTCCATCAAAATCTTGTGCATACAATAGGATGGACTAATTCCTTTAAGATCGGAAAGAGTCCAACCCATAGCTTCTTGATTGGTTTTGAGCACAATGATTAGACGGGCTTCTTCTTCTTTTGTCAAGAGGTTGCTTATGATGACCGGCTTTGCCTCGGTCTCATCTAAAAACACATATTTCAAAGTCGAAGGTAACTCTTTTAATTCAATTGGCGCTTTCTCATCAATTACCTCCTTCTTCAAATTTTCTTCCTCTATTTCCCACGGTTGTAGGTCTTCCAAGCTATCAAGTTCCTTCAAGCATTCCTCAAGAGCTAGCTCCTCTTCAACAGTGAAAACCTCCAATGAATCGTCGAGAGCTAACTCCATAGGAGATATCTCGTGAATATGCTTTGAAACTTCCATAATAGCGTCTTCGATCACATCGATTCGAAAGCCATCATGTCTATCTTTGGAATGCTTCATCGCCTCGAATAGATCAAAGGTGACCTCCTCATTTTGAACACGCACCTTCATTAAACTGTCATCAACATCAATCATCATTCTTGCGGTCTTCATGAATGGTCGGCCCAATATGAGCGGAGCATCATCATCTTCCTCCATATCAATTACAATGAAATCCACCGGGAAGAAGAATTTGTCGACCTTCACCAACACATCTTGGGCTACGCCATGAGGATGGGTCGTCGACTTATCCGCCAATTGTAATGTCATTCGGATGGACTTAATCTCGATGTTGCCAAGCCTCTTGATAATTGACAAAGGTATAAGATTTATGCTCGACCCCAAGTCAATAAGTCCCTTTCCGACATACACATCACCAATTTTAACCGGCAATGTAACTCTTCCCGGATCAACCTCTTTCTTAGGAAGCGTCCTTTGAATGATGGCACTACAGCTCGCATCAAGGACGATGGTCTCCGGTTCCGTATACCTCCGCTTTTTGGTTAGTATGTCCTTCATGAACTTGGCATACTTTGGCATTTGTTCCAAAGCTTCAGCAAACGGAATGTTTATTTGTAATTGCTTAAAAATATCCATGAACCGGGCGTAATGCCGTTCATTCTCCCTTTTTGACGGGGCGTGAGGGTAAGGAAGGTTTTGGACAGGAGTAGCGCTCACTACCTCCTTTCCTTTCGCTATTCTAGCGCTTTTCCATCTCGGCTTCTTCACTACCTCCCTTATTACCTCATCATTTTTATTCTCCTCAATCTCCACATTTTTTTCATTTTCAACTTCACCATTATTTTTATTCTTTTCAACTACTTCCTCATCACTCCACACTCCTACTTCACCATCAACATTTTCTTCCACTATTTCCTCCTCAATCTCCTTCTCTTTCTCTCTTTTTTCACTTGCCATTCTTTTTTCGTTTTCACTACCCAACTCCCTTCCACTTCTCGTCACAATCGCCTTACAATGCTCCTTGGATTTGTTTGCGTATTGGCCGAGAAAGAAGGACCGGTTTGTTGTTCAGCTAGTTGCTTGGCAAGTTGCCCCACTTGAGTTTCAAGATTTTTTATGGCCGCGTCATTACTCTTTTGATTGGCCATTGACATTTGCATGAATTGCGTCAATGTCTCTTCCAATTTAGAATTGACTACCGGCGGTTGTTGAGATTGATACGGATTTTGGGGAGGATTTTGACGGCTAGAAGAACCACCTCCATAACCTTGGTTATGATAATAGTTGCTTCTAGGTTGGAACCCTTGGTTCCCTTGGAATTGTTGTTGTTGTTGTTGTTGTTGAGGGTGCGGTTGATAAGGTTGTTGTTGTCTTGGTTGATAGTCCCGTTGATTGGCCATGTAATTTACTTCGTCAAAACCGGGAGGTGGACAAAATCCGGTGTCATGTTCACCTTTACAAAGTTCACAACAAGCTATTTGTTTAGCTTTTGACGGTTCTCTTAACTCTTTGATTTGTTGCGTTAAAAGTTCCACTTGTTGTGAGATGAGCTTGTTTTGGGCAAGTATGGCATCATTCGTCCCTAACTCAAGCACTCCCGCCTTCTTCAAAGAATTTCCACGACTTTGACTTTGAAGATCATTCAAAGCCATACGGTTGATAATGTTGGTGGCTTCTTCGGCACTCTTTGACATCAACGAGCCACCCGAGGTGGCATCCAACAACGTCTTACAGTTTGGTTGAAGTCCATTTCTGAAGATATGGATTTGAGTTAATTCATCAAATCCATGCCCTTTACATTTCCTTAGCATGGACTTGAATCTCTCCCACGCTTCATTCAACGATTCACTGGTTCCTTGAGAAAACACCGAGATGGCCGTTTTTGATTCCATGAATCGGTTATGAGAGAAAAATCTTTCAATGAATTTCTCCTCTAACACATTCCAATCTGTCATTACTGCAGGTGTTTGATCGAGATACCAATCCTTTGCTTTACCGAGCAAAGCGTGAGGAAATAAACGTCTGAACAACGGAAGCTCCTGAGCCTGATCCACTCCGGCAGCCAATGCTATCTCATAGAATTTTGTGAGAAAAGCAAATGGGTCTTCATGGTCCATTCCGGTGAATGGACTCCCATACAATAAATTCAGAGTTCCCGTCTTCATCTCAGCTTGCCTTCCTGTGTGGTTAGCAAACTGAGCGGTGTTCCTTGGACTGTTGATACATGGAGTAGAAATCGGTGGTGGTGGTTGTGGCTCCATGTTTGGCACGAATGGGTGTGGATTTGTGGTTGAAGAACTTTCTCCTTGCTCTTGGCGTTGCCTAGCCTGTTGCCTCCTACGTCTTGTTTTGCTATTGAGCCTCCTTGCGGTTCTCTCGATCTCAGGATCAAAAAGAAGTTCGTCCACAGGGATTTTCCCTCGCATAAAACGTAAGCTGCACACTAAACCAAACGAATTACAAGCACAAGTCAAAAATTCACAAGCTAAAACTTAAACAACCAATGCGATGCTCGCAATATCAATTTACAATCCCCGGCAACGGCGCCATTTTGTTGAAGACAGTTTTTAAGTGTCGGGTTTTGTTATCGTATCCACAGAGATTGTAAGATATCACTGCCGTTCAATGGTTGAATTAATCTTAACTTAATGTAACACTAGGGTTTTGGGTTTTAATCAAGTTATCTTGCATACAAAGTAATTAATTGCGGTAAAAGTTACGTTTTGATTAATATGAGAAATATTGTCAGAGTTAGGTTTCAATGATTACATTTGCTTTGCATGTTTTTGCACGGTCAACAATATTATAAACTCCTTTAGATGATAAATAATTTCACAAAGTCCTCTCAATGCGTTTCTCTCGAACACCCATTGTGAGTTTTGTCATTTTGATCCATTGTTTCTCTCGAACACAATCTATCAAAAAGACAACGTTTTGGTTCAACCTTATGGTGAACAAAATCATTCGTTACTATCTCTAGCTAACAAACAAGTTTGGATGAAAACCTAGGTCAAGAATCGGTAAACATCTCTCGATCAAATACCAACACAAAGAGTTTTAAATAGAAACAAAGTTTTCATCATATATTTACCGTTAAAGAGTTTACAAATGAGGATCCTTACATTTACACACAAAGCTTGGAAATCACCTACATCTAACCTTGACAAATGGAGACTTAGCTACTCATTTTCATGGTAGCTTGGTCGGCAAGTAAGAAAAGAGGGTTGATCAACATCCAAGTCGAATGATCGAAGTTGGATGGGAATCCACCTTCTTTTTGTGGAAGATGGTTGCTAGATGAAGAGAAATGAAATTAGGGCATCAAAAATCCCTCCAAACAATGCTGTAAAATATCTAAGAGAAAGTACAAAAAATGGAAAAGTTGGTAAAAAGTGGTATGGCCTCAAAAAGTGGCACCTGCTACTTATAGACAAGTGCAGAACTGTCACGTTCGCTAGGCGAGCAGAATGGCTCGCCTAGCGAAGGCCAAAAATGGGCACAAAATGCCCCTACGCCCAGAGAAAACTGGGCCTGTGGAACTGTCATGTTCGCCTAGCGAACAGACCTTCGCCTAGCGAAGAACTCGCTTCAACCTTCGCCCCAGCGAGGTTGAGAGGTTTTGCTACTGGAATGCTCGCTGGGGACTCGCTAGAGCCTCGCCTAGCGAGCTAGTGCTGGCTGCTCATTTCACCAAAACAGACTGAATTCGCTGCCACTTCGCCTTCAGTTCGCCTAGCGAATTAATTAACCAATTTACTGGAGCCTTTCGCCAGGAGCTCGCCTAGCGAAGGTTTTGCTTCGCCACATCCTCGCCTAGCGAGCTGGCAGATGAAATGCTCCTTTGCTTTGGTTCCTTTGCCAATTCTCTTGTGTCTTTATTATCAATTAATTCATGCCTTTCCTGCACAATAACAAACACATCAAAGGCACCAAGCTTGTTTATCAATGTACGCATTCCATGTAAAATAAATGTGATTTTGGCAATTTTAGCAAGGCAAAAGAGTGAAAGATGCCCACATATGATAGCTCAAATAAGCACTTTTGGGCATCTAACACCAGTCAAACACTTTTCTCAGGCATGGAATTGTTCCTTCTTTCAAGGGACCCCCCTTTTGTCGAAATAAAACGGATGCCTATTCTTCCTCAAGTTCTCGTTCTTCTTTTTGTAATGGGTGCTTTCGATCCTCTTTGCAACCTTTTTATTGAACACAACACTACATCAAGGACATCACATCATGTATGAATCTTTAGCTTTACACCCATGGAGAAATTCCAGCAACCCCTCTCCATCCTTAGGGTAAACAACCTCAATCTGGTTCTCACTTTCGAACTCAACCATGTCGAAATCCACAGTAATTTTGACCATATTAATGGTTACATGCTCTATGTAAATGGCATCCCCGACTTGTAGTGATTCAGAGTTGATCTTCATTGGATCCTTGCTTTTGGCAGGTTTCAACCTTCCTTCGTTCAATGCATTATGAACAAGATCCCAGAAAAGAAAGCATTGTGAGGTCTTATGCCATAAAAACTTATGATATTTACAAAATCCTCGTTTCTTTCTTTCTTCTAATGGTGGCACTTTTGCGCCTGGTGGCACTATTACTTGACCATCTGCGACCAATAAGTCAAAAATCTCATTGCATTTTGTCACATCGATGGTGTAAGTTTTCTTAGGGAACCTTCATTTTTCTCAGGTTCAGAAGGGTTCTTCCCATTTGCAGGCGTAAGTAACTTACACACATATAGGGGACCTGGCTTTAATTCAGCCACATCGACCTCAATTTCTTTGACATGGTTATATTCTATGTTTGACGTAAAACCATTGGCTTCCATGTTGACGAAGGCTACGCGTTCTTTATTACCTTTATTTACTCTGGATTTCTTAATCTTTAGTCTTTCGACCTTTCGAACTTTGTCGGCCAACTGAGCCATATCTCCCAGATATTATGTAGCTGCTTTGTTCCTAATAGAGTAATCTAATCCTCCAGTGGCCATTTCCACTAACTCGTGCTCAGGAACTTGAGTAAAACATCGGGTTTTTAATAATCGAAATCGATTTAGGTAATTGTCAATTGATTTAACGAACTTCTGCTTCAATCTCAAAAGTTCTTTCAGACTAATCTTGGATTGCCCCGTGTAAAACGGCTCATGGATTAACCTTTCTAATCAATTCCAATCATTGATGAAATGGGCAGGGAGCATTTTAAACCATGTAAAGGATTTTTTTAGAGAAATAGGAAAGTATCTCATTCTTAAGTTCTCATGAATGGCTATGTCTCACGCCTCAGTCAAACAACGAGCAATATGCTTGATGGTAGACTCATTTATATAACTCGTAAATTTGGTGAACTTAAGGACATTCCATCCCCTTGGAAACTTAGTTTCTAACACATATTCTGATAGAGGAGATGTATAATTTGGCCTTTGCAGGCCAATGTTCATAACATTTTGAGACATTGCCCATTCAACAATGATTGCAAGGTTGTTTTCTCCTAGAAGATTTCCTTGTTGAACTTGGTGAACGACTTGATTTGCGTCTTGATTTTGATTAACCATTATGACAGGTTGATGCTCAACTTCCCTAGGCATCCTTTGTTTAACTACCTAGGGCGCAAACTTCTTCCCCTAATTTACCGTGTTTTCTTCTAAGGCTACCCCTTCATTTATAACTTGCCCAACGACTTGGGGTTGTACCACAGCTCGAACTTGCGCTGGAGGAGCACCAAAAAAATCAGCAATTCGATTCATTTGAGTCGCCAATTGTTGGTAACTCTGATTCGTATTTTAGATCAATGTGTTAAATGTAGTACCCATTTGTTGGGTAATATTAATAACCATGCCGTGGTTACTCTCATCCATCTATTATCACATTTCTATTACAAAATTCGACATAAACATTGGCATTTCTTGGGAACCAAATCCCATTACCATCTATGGTGGAATAGTTTTACCATGGTTACATATGACCGACCCACACGCTAATATTGACGAATATGTATTTGCAACATTATCATCAAAAGTTGCAAGATTAGTGTGTAGGCTTGCCATCACTGATGTTGACATTCTATAAGGTTGGTCACGGCCCAACATGGGCATTGTAAAAGTTGTGTCGAAAGCCCTATATCATGTCGCCATAATTGGTCTATGAGTCACTGGGTGACTCTAGGTTATTGAAGGGGAAAGTTGTCCGTTCTTTCACAGTTGATGGCATAATTGATGTTGATGGTATGAACGTTGTGCTAGAAATCGAAGGGATTAGCTCAGTCAATGTCGTAGTGACCGTGCTTGCCCTAGTATTATTAGAGGGTTTTTCTCCATTGTTGTTTTTGAGAATCACCATTCTTCTGACATATTTCCTCATAGGTTTCCTAATTTCTCTCTTAGTTATCCTGCCACTCCTTAGTCTCATGTACACTCACAAGATGAGAAGTTAATGAAATGAAGAACTTAACAAAAATGAAAGCTTGGTAAAACATAAACTAAAACTACACACGAAAAAGGTCCCACTGGGCGTTAATTGTAAACAAAACAAGTTTGGTGAATTTGGTAAACAAAACAAGTTTCTATTCATACTTAAAGGATCAAACTTGAAAATATCCTGGAACATATTTGTGTTAATTTTAGTTTTTAAACATGTTGCTTTCGAAATCAAAAAGAAAGGTTTGAAAGAGACTGATCTGAACTTAAGTGTAATTGAACTATAATAGATTTGCAAATAAAGTAACTAAAATCTAAATGCAAAGATTTAAAGGTAAAATGACAGAAAATGACTTGAATGCAGTAATAACTTGAATGTAAAATGCTTTGAATTTATAAATGTGGAACGCATACGTGCATATTTCCTCACTCATTTCTCAATACGCGGATACTTTGAATTTGCAGGAATTTTAGTACAACTACAGACCTCTGTAACATAAGCAAACGTCTACTTATATATTAGTCTAAAAATAGCTACCGATAACTGTGGACTAAACACATCGTGCCATGTTTCGTCTCCATGCAATTTTTATCTTCAACGGACTTCCACGTGTCTCTGAATAAGCACCTGGTTTTATCCACGCCTGACTCATTCGACTGATCAAAATAACCAACCCAAATATTGGAAATTTTACTAAGTCCGAATTCATAAATCCCCCTTGAACTTTGACTAGTGTTAGACAGTGAAATGTTAAACCATCCTTCGAAAAACTAAAGTCACCAATTCAACCTATGGTCTCATATCGAATACGTTAGACTTCATAACTCACCATGGTATGCCATTGTGTCTTACTTACCATTGATATCTATGTCTAAAGTCCAACTTAACACCTAGAATAACTCTTATAGAGATCTTGTTCTAAATGTAACACGTTGTGTTAACTGCTTCTACCCAGAAGTACTTTGCAACATTTGTTTCATTGATCATGGCTCTGGCAATTTCTTGTAGAGTTCTATTTTTCCTCTCTACAACTCCATTTTGATGAGGAGTTCTAGGACAAGAGAAATCACGTGAAATGACATGTTCATCAAATAGTTTTTTAAAATATTTATTTTCAAACTCTCCACCATGAATACTTATGACTTTAACAAGTTTAAAGTCTTTCTTATTTTGTACTTGGGAGAAGAAGGTAGTAAACACAACATGTAGCTTATCCTTGTGTTTAAGAAAGTTCACCCATGTCCACCTGTTGTAGTCAACAACAATGACAAAGCCATACATTTACCATTGACAGAGGTTGTTTTCATAGGCCCAAACAAGTCAATGTGTAAAAGCTCCAAAAACCTAGAGGTTGAAACAACATTTTTGGTTTTGAAAGATGTTTTTGAAAATTTATCTTTTTGACATGCCTCATAAAGAGTATCTGAAGCAAAATTCAGATTTGGAAGGTCTTTGATTAAGTTTAGCTTGTTAAGCATTGAGATCATTCTCATGCTAACATGGCCTAACCGTATAAGTCAGGTACATTGCTATTCATTTACAGATATGAGGCACTTAACATTTTGATTTTCTGAATCATAAACGTTAATCTTATAAATGTTGTTTTTACTCTTGCCATTGATGAGTACATATCAATTCTTCTGACTAATAGCTTTACAAGATTCTTGATTAAAGATAATGCAATAATCATTGTCACTTAGTTAACTTATGGACAATTATTTATGCATTAAACCTTTAACGAGTAAACATTATTTATAGAAGGGAGAAAACCATTAAGAATAGTTCCATAGCCAATAATCTTACCCTTTTGACTGTCTCCACAGCCTACAGTTCCACTAGGCTAAAGTTCCATAATTTGGAACATATGCCTTCTTCCCGTCATGTCTCATGAACATTCGAAGTCCAGGTACCATGTCTGGTGTTTCAACTCTGTTGCTAAGGATGTCTACAACATAGATTATTTTATCTTTATGTACCCATATCTTTTGGGGTTCTTTTTTGTTAATTTTCCAAGAGTTTTTCTTAACCTGGGGTTTTTGTTCAGCATAATCATGTGTGTGCCCATAAGTGAAATGGGAGTATAGAGCTTTTGGTTTTGTAGCTTTTTGTTTAGATTTAGGTTTGACCCTAGAGTGTTTAGGTGGCTCATAACCAAGACCTTTTTTACCATTTCAATTTACCCAATAGATCATTGAAGCCATTTTGCTTATGTTTATGCTTCATGCAAGAAATTTCTGAAAACCCATGTTATATTTCTTTATGACATCATTATATTCCTAGGAGCTTCTGAAAGAATTTCCTTTTCAAGTTCTTTACTCTTGCTTTTAGAGCAGAGTTATCTTTTTCAAGAATAGAAAACTTTTCTTCCAAACTAGAATTTTCTTTCTTCAACTCACTAAGGGCTTTATAGTCAGCTACATGGATTATTTTAAGGTTCTTGTGTCTGTCTTGAAGAATTTAACTCTGAACCAGGGTCACATGCTTCTGATCAAGCCATCAGAATGAGTAAGATAGAGAATACCTCATTTGAGTCTAAATTTGATTCTGAACCAGGGTCATATGCTTATGATCTAGCCATTAGTGCCATGCGCACCTGCTCTTCTTCAGAGTCATCCTCTAAAGCTTCTGAATCATCCTAGGTAGCCATAAGAACCTTCTTCTTTTCTCTTAAGAATAGCCTTTTTGGAATGATTTTGGTACACTCATTACTATAATGCCCAAGTTGCTTGCACTCAAAATAAATGACTTCTTTTTCAGATCCAGGCTTCTTCTTCCCCGAGGTTGACTCAGCATGTCCATTTGTTCTTCTGTGGCTTTTGAAGTTCGACTATCGTTTCTTCTAGAGTTGGTTGAACCTTCTGGAAAGGAGAGACATCTCATCTTATTCTTCTAAACTTTATTTGAATTCTTGTTATTCAGCTTGAAGAGCTTTGGCCTTTTCAGATTTACCTACTGATTTTAGATCCACATACTTGATCTTTTTATGAGGCTTATGTTCCTCAAGTTCAATCTCATGACTCCTCAGAGAACTTGTAAGTTCCTTAAGAGTTGTGTTGTTAATATCTTTTGACACCTTTATTGTTGTCACCATTGGTCTATATTTCTTAGGTAGACTTCTGATGATCTTCTTTACATGATCTGAAGTGGTATAGCCTGTGTTCAGGACTTTCAATCCAGCCACAAGAGTTTGAAATCTTGAGAACATTTTCTCAATCATTTCACCCTCTTAAATTTTTAAAGATTCATATTTCTGGATTAAAGCCAAGGTTTTAGTCTCTTTGACTTGCTCATTTCTTTCACGAGACATTTTTAGAGAATCAAATATAGACTTACCAGAGTCTCTATTTGTTATCTTTTCATACTCATATTAGAAAATAACATTCAACAATATAGCTATGGATCTATGTTGATTCTTGTGACCCTTCTTTTACTGGTCATTCATTTTGCTTCTATCAATATTAGTGTCATCTGTATCTAGAGGATGTGTGTAACCATATATTCTCATATCCCATATATCAACATCACAACCTTGGAAGAAACTTTTGACTAAACTTAGTCTCTCAAAGAAATTAACCAAAGTTAATATAACATGTTTTATATTTACAAGATGCTTCAATAAGCTGATACACAAGTTTAAACCAAATATTACACTTAACAAAAATATTCAAAGAGTTTTATGTTCTAAGTGTATAAGTGTGAGAAACAATTCTTTTGTCTATCTCTCTATACGTATTTTCTTTGAGTGTAAGTGTTGAAATCTGTTCAGTGGTTCTTATACTTCAAATATTCAAAGACCTCTTTATAGAGATAACAAATAGATCCGTTGAAGGGTGAATATGGAATATCCTCAATGTAAATATTGTATGAATTTCACTTAATTTTCAACAATAGATTGACACTTGTAGTAGATAGTTGGTGAAAATGATGGGACATTAGAAGCTTCTTTGGTAAAAAGTACAATACTTTACACAGAAAGTATATTTTCTTTTGTACTTTTGTCACATCAAATAATATTGAACTTTTGATACAAATATTCTAGTCAGAGGCTTCTTATGCAATTGGTTGAAGCTTGTGTATAGATCATAGTCTATCTTCAGAACATGGTGAGACTTCAAAGTCTTTGGAGTACTGGGTTCTGAGACTTTCAAAAGCTGGTAGTCATAAACTGCATCAAAATCTATATGGATGGTTTCTATTTAGAAACATTGACTTTGAAAGATCAAAGTTAAATTAATTGTAAATGCCCTTTTATCCTTTGGTTCATAGTCTAGACATCTTCAAAGTCAGAGTCTGTTTCCAATTTTTTGCACACTCAACAAAATAGTTAGAGTACAAAATTGTTCTTTACACTGTGTCATCATCAAAACTCAAGGATATTTGTCGAACGAAACTTGTTCCAGTATGAGGGACTCATCCTAAAAAGGGAGGAAAATATAGACTAAATCATTCCGCCCTTTTCCAAGCCCTCGTGCTTGAGGGACTGTGTGTTGAAATATATGTAAGGAGCTTGCAATGGACGACATGGGAAAAACTAGATGTAATGTATCACCCTTAATGATTCCCTTATCTCCCATATGTTAGATTGACCCTCTTTTTACAATATAATGCCCCTTTTTAAAATATGTCACCCACCTTTGGGATAACTTACAAAAAATGGTCAAACTTGGGAAATGATGTGCCCCCAATCCACAACAGCGTGGAAGAATTTAAGGGGAAAATGATTCATGATAACCTTAATAACAGGATATTAATCATCCTATCCCATGTTCTTTTATAGGTGGTTACTGCTTCTAAGGCACCGGAGATTCAGGTCCAAAGGTTCTTATAAATACCCTAACTTTAAACTTTTAGGGAGACAATATGATATTCACATAATAACACATACATAAACCTTTTCACCTCCATACATGATCTAGATCTAAACCCTACAACACACCTTAAAGTCTATGACATCCCTTAATCACTAAGTGTTATCGCGTATTGTACTTTTAGCAAGTGCAATAATCATTTTTATATTAGCCGTACATATGAACTAAATGAGATGAAATAGAATCATGAATAATATCAAACTTGCATTTGTATCCACCTCAAACCTCTTCAATACTCCCCTCACTATGAAAACCTCGTCAAATACTCTCTTTTACTGCCTCTAGTATGAATTGATGCGAGAAAATAATAAGCTAACCCATTTGTGTGCTTCTTAATGCTATCTATAAAAAACCATATTAACATTCATTCGTTAATTGAAGGAATGCTCGATTAGCATATTTTCCCATGTTTTTGTTAATTATTTAATAAGTGATTTTTCTTTGTGGATTTACACTATTTTCCTTGGTTTGTGTTTGATTGCCATTCATCAATCGAGGAAATGCCCGACTAGTGAATTGCTTGATAAATTTGCTACCTTGGCTTCCAATACATTATTCTTTGATCCTTCAAGCTAACTTCTAATCTTTTACATCCAACACGTAAAAAATGGAATTTATATTCATTTTTAAATATTTATAACAACCGTATTAAATGTACAAATTGAGGGTTTTATGATGACTTATTGATCAAGTAAGGTGAATAAATGCTTAAAGTTGTATATGATATCCAAGTAAATTATGCACTTATAAATTCTCCCCAACTAAGAATTTTTTAAGGCCTTAGTCAAAAGTCTTCAAAAATTTCAACTAACCATACAGTTTGAACAATCTAGGTTTATAAAATACCTTGCATGTTTTAAGTTCAATTATTTTTTAAAACTTGCATGATCTGTGTCAACATCAAAGTAAAGGTAATAAAATGATACCAAGGAAACAAAACATGTCTATGAAAGATTTACTACATCAAAGAATAATATCACATACTTCAACATATGTCGCTCAATCATGGTTAATGTTTCTCTCAATGTGTACATTGTATTTCCCAAAAAGTCATATTTTGATCTTCATATAAGTTATATCAGAAACATGATATTAATCAAGGATCATTAAGGCATTTATTAGGTTGTAACATGGCCAGGCTTCAAACAATCATTATTTTTCTATAATATAAAAGCTCAAGGTTAAGAAAGCATTAGTTCTAAAAATAATTTCTCTAACAATTATCTCTCTTTTATTTTTTCTCTTCATTTTTTTATTCCAAATTTTATCTTTTTTTTGTGATCATATGTAGTTACTCTATGTAATTTTTTTTTGTGTTATCAAAATAAGAACTTTCTTTCTTTATATCGTATTATTTTTCACCAATTCCTTACTTTTCCTTTTCCTTTTCTTACAAAACACAAGTTTTCCTTTTGCATCTTCCCAACTTAATCATAACCCTATTTGTTCCGATCGACTTCAAGTTTGTTGCATTACATCTAAGAGGTATTATAGACTTTGCATCTACATCTTGTCTCTATAAAATTCTACATTATATGACATGACATATCATTGCGCCTTATAAGATATTATTGCTTATTACATAGTATTGTTGCGCCCCACGGGGTATCAATGCGCCCTGAGTGGTACAATTTTTTTTTCGTGCCAAGTCTCCTAACATCGTATTTGCATACATTGAAAAATTATTCACTAACCTTTCAAATTAATAAACAAGCATGTTGGTATTTTGTAAGGCAAACAACGTCACAACTAATCAGACTTAACAAAATACGATGATACTAGTGGAAAATATCGTAGCACATTAAGTGCAATACAATAAAGCATGATTCTATGAAAAAAAATGAAACTTCATTAAATTATTTTCTTGTAAGATACAATATTACAAGAAGATACAAATCATTACATAAACAAAGAAAAATATCCAAGAAAAGGGTATAAATAATCAGAGTAATCCTTCAATTACTTTAGTTAGACGAAGTCACTTCTTACACGAGCTTTCCATCCTCTACCATTTTGAAAAGCCCAATCTTTCATAAAGAGATCATTGGGTACAATAATTACACTAGTCTTTTGGCCTTTATTTTATCTTCCTCCAACACCTCCTCAAGGTTGTTTAAGGTGGTGGTAAAAGATTTTACCGCCTTCTTAAATCTTTGTATCTCCTCATTTTGATATTTTATCACATTTCCTTGTCCTTCTTATCCTCATCCAACTTCTCTAATTCAAATATGGCATTAGAACACTTAGTCCCAGTAGACTTCTAGCTCTCTTTTTCCAACTCCAATTTAGCTTCATGTGTCTCCAGACTCGCTTATAATTCCTCATTCTTCGACTTTAGGCCTTCATTCCCTTTCTGTTCCGCAAAGAATTTATCCATTATCACCTTATCCAAACATATATTTTGTACTAGATAGGTCTCCATCATCTAATCCATATATTGAGAACCCATCTGCCGGTATGCTTGAATGGTTGTTGATTGAGTAAGGTTTCGAGCAACAAAGCGTTAGACTATTAATTTTTTTGTCCCATAAAAGGGTGTTGCATGACCTATGGGAAGTGTCATCTAAAATATCTCTAGAAATAATCTGAGGTCTCCTCACCATTTAAGTATTCCTTCTTCGAATCTTTCTCTTAATTCTTCATTGGTGAAATCTTTGATTTGCTACAACTCAAATGAAGGATATTGTTGATGGGCTTAGCTGATATTGGTTTTTCCTCGCCATTAATCTTTCTCCTGGATTTCCTCATCATAACTCCAACAAGATCTGTTTTTTCTCTCGCTTGAGCCTCATGGATTTTCTTTACTTTGTCTTTCTTTAGGAAGACCTTCTTTTTTGCTATTGACAAAAGCACCATCCTTTATAAATGAAAAAAATACATATAGATAGTCTAACAATTCAATAAGAAAAGGCTAGATTAAAATTTAAAAATAAACTTGTGTTTAAAAGAATCGATACCAACATGATTATCCTAAATTTATTTAGAGGCCTAACACTTATTATCGCCATAATTTCTAATAAGTCGACCACGTCCTTCTCAAACTCGCAGAGTTTGTCATAGTCAAACCCTAATGATGGGCACAAGTTTTCTCGACCAATATAATGGAAACCTATAATTTCCTTCATTATGGAAAATGTCCTTTGTGCAATTGTCATTGCCACACACTTAAAAACTTCTTTTTCAAGGTCTTGTAGTTCAATCAGTTAAGAGAAAAAATCCTCTACTCAAAATGACGTTATTAGAGACCTAAACTCCCTTTTCCAACCTCATCCCATAAAAGGGCAAGAACGCGCCCACAGTTGGAGTGATCACTAACCCTTTACATAAGATTTCAAACCCCTTCACAAAGGCCCGACTTTTAGGGTTAAGTTAGAAGATGTGGTGTTGATCATCCTTAAGATGTGTGATTCAAATAGGGTGATGGGAATTTTCATCCCCAAATTTGATAGAACGCATGAGTACGTGGGGAAGGACTTATAAACCACTTCTTGAGGCCGCTTTAGCGGGGTATTCGTTACCATTAGAGATATTGACTAAATCCAAGGTAAACCATACAAGTCGAGTCGCCACCGCACTTCTATTTATCCAAAGGAATGGTTAGAAAGCGAACAAAAACTTAAAAGTTTTATCGAATCAAAAACTAGTAAAAATGTCAGAGATCGGGGTAAGGGGGTTGGTTATGCAATGGGAAGGTTTTAAGCACCCAAAACATCCTAGGTACTCCTAGGGAGCCCTTTTCACATTTGTTGTAAGGTTGGTATTTTGTGAAATTTTTTTTGTGCAAACATGATTGAAGAGATGAGAAGAGAATATACAAGTTATTTACATTTTGTGTCTGGATTGATAAACCCATTGCCTACGTACCATCTTAAAAAAAATTAGGATCAAAACCTCGTAGTTCGGGGTAAAAATCTCAAAAATGAGTTGGTGAATTGATTGGTCCAAAAGTCTTAAGGTCTTTTGTTATCCAAGGGAGAAAACTCAACCTAAAACCACAAATCCACCATGTGAGGATAACTTCAACATGCTAGTGAGGGGTTAACCCTATAATAAGCATGGAAGACTCATTGTCCATCACTAAGGATATAAGTGAGTATTACATCTACCTCAAGGATAACTCAAACCTAATAGCTAAAGGTTATAAAAAAAATTTTGATTAAGAGAGTGGCCATTGAAACCACAAAAAGGTATTTGAATGAGTGGTATTTACCAATGAAAAGTATTTACAAAAACATGGTCATAGTGGATTTAAAGGTTCAATTCAAAATAAGTGTTATGAAAAGAAAGTTTGAAAATCAAAAGCATAAGGCTTAGGTTTCTAATGTTTAAAAAGAAGTATTAAATGTTTGCACAAAGGTTTTGGCTTGGGTTAGAGTGGATAGAAGAAGAAGAATGGCTAAAGTCCTAATCATACAAGAGATAAGGGATAAGAAACAAGACCACAAATGGAGTTCCTCTCTTGAGATCATATTGATGATCCAAGTAGCTCCCATCCTTTGGAATATGCAAGCAAAATAAGTGTAAGCTCAAGCAATCAACATAATCAAACAAGCTCTTAGAAGATCCCCAATGACTCTTAGATCTCTCTCTCTTAGAAACTCATGGCAATGGTTCCTCATTTAGGCTCAATGTTGGAATTCCTAGCACAAGAACACACACATTAAAAAGTTATATCAAACAAACCAAGAATGAACAAGAAGGAGTTTAGAAAGTGGTCTCTTAAAAGTTCTCTTTAGCATTTATAGAATTCTAAAGGCCCAATGCCTAGTTGCTCTTTGACTTTTATAACACTCTAAAGGCCCAATGCCTAGTTGCTCTTTGACTCCAAATTTGCATAGGGAAAGTCCTAAAGTCTAAGTCCATTTGTCCATTTCTTTGCATTTGGTCCACAACAATTAAAACAAAACATAAGCAGAATGATATATACACAATTATATGCTCAAGTGAGCAAAAGGTAAATTGCATTAACATAAACATGTGCTCAAATGAGCAAAGGAAAAAGCAAATGAATAATATGTACAAGAATACTAAATTGCATAAATGTAAAGTGCAAGAAGTAAATGTTAATGGTTAATGTTAGTAGTTAGTGTGCCATAAGGCAAATTTAGCGCTATGTTAAGCAATCGTAATTGGACTTATGTAGAAGTCACAACTATTTGAGGCCGATCAATAATAATGTAGGCAACAACACAAGTTAGAGGTCTTGATTAGTGAATCGAACTCCAACAACTTTCCATGCCAAAAAGAAGATGAGAAATGATCTTGTATTGATTTAGGTCCTTTGCATGATTTAGGAAGCAATCTATCCTTAACGCAAAGCCATTCACTTGATCCATGATCAAGATGAATTAGATTTGAATCAATAAAGATTAAACCTCCCTAATCAATGCTAACCACCAATCTTTAACTCACTGATAAAAAAAAGAAAAGAAAGAAGAAGAAGAAGAAGAAGAAACATGAAGAAATAAAGTGCATTAAATGAAATAGAATGAGATAATCAACAAGTCATGACCAAAGATAGAGAGGATCAAGGTCAAACAATAGAAACAGAAGCAAAATGAGAATTAGAAGTCAAGAAACAAATAAAATATTTTTGGCATTTTTAATATTAAAATAAAACTTGAATTAAAATAATAAAAGAAAGGTCAAACTTCAAATTCACTTCAAATCAACTTTGAAAAGTCCAAGTGAATTATCCCAAGTTCAACAAAGTCAAACAAAGTTTGACAAAAAATTTCAGCATTTTTAAAAGTTAGAAACTATTTTAAATCAATTAAAACTGCATAAAAATAACCTAATTGAATTAAAATCTCAAATAAATCTCAAATTAATTAATAAATTGATGAGAATATTTTTCATAGATCTATCATCATTCAAAGAGGTTGGAAAAATATTTTTGTATTTTTTCATATTAAAAACAATTTAAAATGAATTAAAAATAACCAGAAAAGAGAAAATTACTAAAAAATAGCAAATGATAAAATAAAAAATATTAAAAATCATTTTCAGAAACTAGAAATTAAAAGGAGAAAAATGCAATTGGTCCCATATTTTTTGGACCAATAATGAGAGAGATATGAATTTTAGAAATAAAATGGAATTAAAAGAAATAAAAGAAAATAGAAAACAGAAATTAAAATGAAAAAATGTGTGGACCGTCTGATGCACTTTCATTAATTGACGTGAATCATCACGTGGCCAGGAAGCGCACGCTCACCATACACCCTAGTCAACTAAATCACATAGTGCCTTAAAATAAGTCATAACGTTGGACAACCTGGATTAAATCTGGAAACGCAAATGGATGGCTCAAATTAAATCTGGAGACCAGACGGTGGCTAACGCCACCGTCTTCTCCGGCCAAGCTCCAAGTTACAGAGAAATAAATGTTCATGAAAAGCCACGATCCAGATACCAATCGAAAGCTGGGGTGATGTACATCACCCTGTACCATCCAAATCCACTCTAGGTTTCTACATTGAGAGAAATGAGAGATGGAATTTTAATGGTGTTCAACTAGACTTGCTAGATTTCAAAAATTCAAAGCTCAATAGTGTTGCCTCTATGCAGAGGACTTCAGATCACACAACAACAGCAAGAAACAACCAATATATGAGCAGATTCGAAGAAATTAAAATATGAAGTGAACCTCTGATTTACATAGCTTGGAGTCACAATTCCTTGCTATGGATGCTTTTAGTTTGTTCCTTGGATCAGAGGGAAGAAGGCTAAGGAACTTTAGATCTAAGAAAACAATCGAGGTAATTGAATTATAGATCTGAAAATTGAGAGAAAAATTAGTGAGTTCCTTTGGTGTGAGGGTGAGGTTTAAATTGCACAACATTTAGGGCGTCTTCAGGTTAGTGTAATGAAGCTCAATGGCATTGTATATATAGGAGAAGCATGGCTGAAATGCATGAACATTCCCTTGCATGAATGGAAAGGGCCTCCATGCATGGGCCTGTACAGACGCATGAAGGGCCCAATTCCACTTGGTTTTGGCAGCTGATCATCATCATGTACAAATTAGACGTGCAAATTGTGCATAATCACCTCATGCAATGCAAACTTTATGAATTTCCAAAATTGTACCATAATGTTTAGGTCTTCGAAAATGCCATGTCCAAAATTAAAATGCAACCTTATGAGTAATGGTTGGAAAGCTTGTTGCATAAGGAACAAATGTCATGTTGATCAAAACTCCATTTGGGCCTTGGAAATTAGTGAAAATTGAACTTGATGTGTAGGGTGCAAAACATGCATATGTGGAATTTTCAAAATTGGCCAAAGTTCAAGCCCTTCTGTCTTAATGATGCAAGCTCCATATGACAAAACCTTCAACGTAAAAGTTGTAGATCGTTTCAAGAAAATCAGTTTGGACTAAAATTTTGCATCATTTGGATTTTTGATGAAGACGTTATGAGCACTTGAAGTTGGACTTTTTCACATTTCAATGCATTTGGTCGGAAGTGACCTATAATGTTTTGCATTATCACATGTATTTATTTTGAGATTTTGTAATTTTGCTCAACATAACATTTGAAGTATACACATTAATATTTCCAATGCATTAAGTCTCATCTCAAAATCATGAAAAATGAAGGAGTTATGTCCTTGGGAAGTTGACCCAAAATTAGGGTTTCAGTCAAAATGACCTATAATGTCTTGGAATGGATGATGACCTTCCAAGCTGAAAATAAATTTTTTATGAACATTAAAGTTGTTCATATGGTTCTTAAGAACATTGTTTCTCTTGGGGTCATCTCCATTTGACCAACACACAAAATGTTAGGTCTCAGTGTATTTCAAAATAGTCAAATGAATTGACTGATCAACTTCTCAAGTCCAAAACTCATATCTTGATGAATGGATGATTGATGACATTCAAATAAGTTCAAATATGCATGAAATGATGAATTAAAGGACTTCCCTTGATTGTATTTGACCATGGGTTGAGGTTGCTTCATGAGCAAGGCACAGTTGATGAACAGATGAATTAAGGTTTCCTTGGGAAACAAGTCTCAAACCCCTTGGTTTGCTTTGATCAAAATGATGAATTAAGATACTTGGGAGGCATATTTGATGGATGAGAGCTTTGGTAACCATAGCCATGCTTGCTTTCATCTTCTCTTGGCCATATCAATGCACAAAGGATCTCCTAGAAGCTTTTGACCTTGTGACTGCTCAAGCTACAAACAAGAGATGTTAGTGACATATTTTTGTGCTTTTGGTTAGTAAATAAAAATGAGAAAAGCAATAATATATAATTCAAGCATGCCTGGTGATCTCAAACCAAATCACAAGAGACCCCACCCCAAAGGTAAGGAGCCAAGATGCTTATGATCCTTGAGGCAATGTAAATGAAATGTTATGATGCCATGAGGGATCTTAGGGTCAAAATTAGGGTCTTACAAATGCCCCTATTTAAGGTTATTCTAGCCGGAGAAGTGAAGGTTAAAATCTTCGTCTCGACGAGGTAGAATGGGCTTAAATAATAACAAAGAGACGAATTTTGGTCCCTAAGAGACCTAATGATGTAAATGTATGCATGCAAAAGGTAATACTCTGTGGAGATATGCGTCCACAAAGAAGAAAAGAAATTCGGAGAAACTGACAATCCATATGAGTAATATACTCAATGGGATAGAGACTCTGGGGACTCTAATGGGGATAAGAAAGGGAATAAATTGCGTGAGCAGGTTACGACTTAAAACTTGGTGAGAGACACTAGCAGAATTACATGAAAATAAATCAATGGAAAGACTCGAACTGACTCAAAGGCGCATGTACTGGGGAATATGCCAATACAGCAGAACTATCCACAAAGGATACTTCGGATGAAAATCCGGACTCAGATGGGGAAAATCCACTAAGGGACTCGTTGAGGAATATCCAAACAAGTCTCATATGAGGAAACAACAGGGTGAGGTATTACCGATTACTGGGTAATAAGCTCAAAGAGACATGTGATCGAACACCGGTATGAGGGTGAGAACAACACACTCGGGGAGAATGAATATCTAAGACCGGTATGAGGGTGATAGATATCAAACATCCAAAAATCATCTGAGGAGGACCTAAAAAGGTATGTCTCGTCTCAGGAAATCTGACTCCATAGGGGACAAAAAGTCATAATGGGGAGTAGAAGGGAAGGAACACCAGGGAAACCGGTTACTGGGCATATAATAGGTGACCGACCAAGGCGTGAATTGGGGAATGTTTCCAAGACACTCATCATCTAAAAGAGGGATAAAAAGCAAACTCGATTTACAGGATGGGCATTCGACTCCGCAAAAAGGGAATACGAATCTTACTCGACTGAGGAAAAACAGAAGACTTCAACCCAAAGAGCACATGAGATATATTATATATTACCGTCAGAACGTAGATAATATACTCGCATGGGAGATTATCCACAACCGGTTACTGGGTTAATGAAGGATAAATCGACCAAAAGAAAAAGGGCATCGGGATACCAAATACTAGGTATAAAAATTATGACCAAATCAAAGGGAGAAACAATCATTACCGACAATCGGCAAATGAAAGATGACTCGCTGGGGGATACATTGACAAAGATAATGATCCGGGAGATATGTCACCGGTTAGTGGGAGACATACTCAAAAAGGGGAAGGGCTATCAATACCGAATATTGGATAAAGATAACCGTGCAAGAGGGGATTACATCTATCGGATACTAGGTAGAAAACCACGGAAGAGTAACCGTCATCGGTTAGGATGAACAAAAATAAGGTTAACTCTGCAAGGGGATAGAAATAGGGTTTACAACTACCGGTATGAAGGTAGAAAACCACATCAATAGGACTTATAACTACCGGTATGAGGGTAGAAAGCTACAACAATAGGACCTATAACTACCGGTATGAGGGTAGAAAGCCAGAGACTTCGTCGGGGAAATCTCAAGAAGCCAATCTAGGAACAAACTTGATAGGCACGATGAAACAAAACTCATCCCTATGAGGGTATAACTCAGGGGAAACTCCATCTCAATATATGCGTTGGGAGGAAACAGAAACAACAATCATCCACGAGGACATAGCTCGGTGGGGAATATGGAAGAAAGGATAGACGCTTTCTGCTTATGAGGCTGACTCTACATGGGGAGATCAGACACCAACGTTTGCTTGGTGAAATATATACCACCGAATGGCAGGAGACAACAAACAAAGGTATTTATGGAAAATAATGCAACATGAATATTTGAATGTCAAAATTATGTGCATATATGTGTGATTTATGTATGATGTATGCTGACAAAACAAACATATCTAACACAACCAGGTCCAACGGTCGATGAACAAACAATCGGTACTACATCTCGGGAGAGAAAGCCAGGCCCACTGGAGAACATCCAATCTGATGGGGACGAAAGATACTAAGAAACAAAGATCTCTGCAGGGGAATGAGCATCAGTCATTCCAGTTGGGGACAGGGGCCACACATGGGTAACATCCACCATGGGAGCAACTCTACTGGGGAAATTATTAGAGGAGATAATGGAACTCTGTGGGGAACAACCACCAATCATAAGTCTCCAGGGTCACCACTATATCGTACTACTGACGAAATCACATCTGCCGAGGAGGAAGGATCATCACTCTGCTGAAGGAAAGAAAGATGCATACCTTTACCAACCACTCTGCTCGGGAGAACAAATGCAAACAGGCTCCGACAAAAGAGGATACAAACATGTTGGCAATAGGACCCAAGGTCTTACTCTGTTGGGAATCATACCATCTTTGGGAGAGCACTGAAGACATCCCAAGTATCCTTTCATCATTGTGAATGTTCACTTTGTTTAAAACACATTATGAATTTTTTTTTGTAAAACAATGATATTTCTCCATTAAAATATGCAAAATATTTGTTGAATAGAAACAAATAAGAGTGCAAAATAATTGGATAAAGGCTCAAATTTATTTGATGGAATGGTAGTCTGCAAATGGCGAGACTCCATAGATCTTTACAAATTTGAAATTGGTGATATATATTGGAAAAGGGATACATTGAACATAATGACCATTTCTCCACCAACTCTGAATCCGATGTATTTGAAGCTTCAGTTGACGATGACTGAGCGAGAATCTCTGACAAACGACAGCTTGTAGAATGAAGTCTTGTCAGGATGCAGTTACTTTCCAAATCCCTAATTTTTGCCTAGATTGCCCTAGGGTGGGGTACTCAATCTAGCGGGATACATATTCATTTTTTATGTCTCAAACTTTTGCCTGGATCGCTCTTTCGGGTTTTCAATCCACCGAGACGCTGATTTTTGCCTAAGCCGCCCTTTCGGGTTTTCAACTTAGCGAGCTATTCTATTTTGATTTCTAGGCGAAGTATTTCTTGACTGCATCTGAATTCACAGGACGAGTGAAATCCTCCCCATCCGTAGTTGTAAGTATCAAAGCACCGCCTGAAAAGGCTCTCTTGACAACATATGAACCTTCATAGTTTGGAGTCCACTTGCCCCTGGAATCGGGCGGGAAAGACAAGACTTTCTTGAGCACAAGGTCACCTTCTCGGAACACACGAGGCTTAACCTTCTTATCAAAGGCTTTCTTCATCCTTTACTGGTATAACTGACCATGGCACATGGCAGTCAATCTCTTCTCTTCTATCAAATTCAGCTGGTCATAACGACTCTGAACCCATTCAGCATCAGTCAACTTGGCTTCCATCAAGACTCTCATTGATGGAATCTCCACCTCTACTGGGAGTACAACCTCCATGCCATAAACAAGAGAGAAAAGGGTTGCCCCTGTTGAAGTGCGGACAGATGTACGATATCCATGCAAAGCAAATGGCAACATCTCATGCCAATCTTTGTATGTAACAACCATCTTTTGGATAATCTTCTTGATATTCTTATTAGCAGCTTCAACAACCCCATTCATCTTGGGTCTATAAGGAGAAGAATTATGATGTGCGATCTTGAACTCTCTACACAGTTCTTTCATCATCTTGTTGTTCAAGTTAGATCCATTATCAATAATTATTTTATCTGGCACACCATAACGGCATATGAGTTGATTCTTGATAAACTTCACAAGCAACTGCCTTGTCACGTTTGCATATGATACCGCTTCAACCCACTTGGTGAAGTAATCAATTGCTACGAGAATAAACCTGTGACCATTAGACGCTTTCGGCTCTATCATGCCAATCATGTCAATTCCCCACATGGAGAAGCCTTTTGCTTGCTACTATCGTACTTGATAATAACAGGCTCGGGGATCCGAAATACCGGAGATATCACATTGACTTCATCAGCATCTTCATCAACATTTCTACTATGAAGTATCTCAATGACTCCTTCATCCAGTATTTCTTGAACATCTTTGCGCACTTGGCGACAACCTCTTTGATTGACAGAGCAAACTCGACATCTATCGTGGTCGTGCTCGTAATGATTGTACTCACACAGCAGTCTATGCATCTCGACCAGAGATTGTCGAATATGACTGACATATTTGACTTTGTATTTACCAGGGCAGTCTTGGACCATGTTGACAGATTTCCCATGCTCGGGCAATGGGTTCTTCTTTACATTAGGACCTACGTCCTCGAAACATAGAATACCACATCTCACAAGGTCTTGAACCTTGGTCTTCAATGGGTAGCAGTTTTCCACATCACGTCCGGGAGCACCGGAATGATAAACACAGTGTAATTCGGGTTTATACCACCACTGAGGGTTGATAGGTATAGCCGGTGGGTCTCGTGGAGTAATCAACTTCCTCTCTATCAAAGAGGGATATAATTCTGCATATGTCATAGGAATAGGATCGAAGGTGACCCTCTTCCTCTCGTAACTTGTACTAGCTTGATTACTGTTTCGAGGCTGGTAGGCCTGCTATTGAGGACGGTGCTATTGTTGTTGATATTGCGGATATGGTTGTTGCTGATTATTGTTGTGGTGCTGATATTGCTGATTATCTCTAAAAACAGGTGCTATGTGAGCCACCTGGTGCTGGTTACCGGCAGGACGTACGGTCTTCCTCCTCACTGAGGGTCTTCTTGGTTTAACATGGGAGGTCACAACATGTGCCTCGCCATCTTTCTTCTTTCCAAACGTCCCATACCGTTTGGCAGAAGAGACTTCTTCTCTGGTTAGGCGCCCTTCCTTGACTCCTTCTTCCAGATGCATCCCCATGTTCACCATCTCGGTGAAGTCAGAAGGAGCGCTGACAATCATCCGCTCATAATAAAAAGAACTCAAGGTCTTCAGAAAGATCTTGGTCATTTCTTTCTCCTCCAGCGGGGGCACAATCTGTGCTGCTACCTCTCGCCACCTCTGGGCGTATTCTTTGAAAGTTTCCTTGTCCTTCTGGGACATGGCTCTCAATTGATCCCTATCGGGAGCCATATCCATGTTGTACTTGTATTGCTTGACGAATCCCTCACCAAGGTCGTTGAAGGATCGGATGTTCGCGCTATCCAAGCCCATATACCATCTCAGGGCAGCACCGAACAAACTGTCCTGGAAGTAGTGAATGCGAAGCTGGTCATTGTCGGTCTGAGTCGACATTTTCCTGGCATATATGACCAGGTGGCTGAGAGGGCAAGTATTTCCCTTGTACTTTTCAAAGTCATGAACCTTGAACTTTATAGGGATCTTGACATTAGGGACCAAACAGAGTTCAGCAGCAGACTTGCCGAAAAGGTATTTTCCTCTTAGAGTTTTCAATTCCTTACGGAGCTCGAGAAACTGATCGTTCATAGCATCCATCTTTTCATAGATATCTGGGCCCTCAGATGGCTCAGAATGATAGATGGTGTCGTCTAATCTAGGCATAGTATGCACGATTGGAGGAAGAATAGCTAGGACCGGGCTAGATGTCGGCAGAGAAGCAAAGGTGGGTGCATGACCCTCAGGCATGAAGTTGGGAGGCATCCCCAACGGAAACCCGGCTGGCATGGCTGTTGGTGCGAAATGGACACTGGCCGCAGGCACAATTGAAGAGACAATCTTAGAGATTACTGTCCTCTAGGGAGGAGTTGAAGGTGTCGGAGACGACTGGCTCTGGGCAGCCATGAATGACTCCATCAGGGCAGTAAATCTGGCTACTTCCTCCTTAAGCTCACGGTTCTCTTGTTCCAAATGATCCATTAGTCTTGATGCGTTGGCTCGGGTGTAGTACCGGTGAGTCAGCTTGTCTTCAAAATAAATGAAGAACACGGAGTTAGACCATAGAACAAGAAGCCTAGAGAAAAACCTGCTTATGCACATGATGCATGCAATCCTTGTGCATATGATTTGTTTTTTATTTATCAGAGGAACTTTAGAGTTCTATTTGCAAATATTGGAACATTTATCACATATGGAAATATTATATCAATAACATTTGGAGATATTTTTACACCAAAGAAGTACAATGTTGGTAACCAAATACAATACAAGAGAGAAGGAAAATGATCATCCTATTGAACCCTAGAAGCAATCATCTAAAGCTCTGGACACAGGAAGATAAGCTGCATGAAGCCTCTTCACCTCCCTCTCGTAGGCTGCCTCCATGTCTGCCTTCTCTTTGGCGAGTCGATCGTACTTCCTCTTCCAAAACTTGGAAGACTGAGGAAGTAGAGAAGTCCATGCATCATCAGGATCATCAATAACCTGGTGCTCGAGGAACTCTATCAAAGCATCCTTCTCCTTGATCTGCTGAAGCAACTCCTCTCGTTCACGGATCCAGGCACGCGAACGGTCTTCGTCTCCCAACTCCTCTACTCCTTGGTCAGAGAGGGTTGAAGGCCCAGCCACAACCAAAGGTGTAGGTCTCGGATAAACGTAAGGCATTAGGTACTCGGAAGCTCTCCTCCTCACCCAAGAAGTATAAGGCTCCAAAGCGATACAGTCCTTCGGACCTAGCTCCTTCCTTCCTTTCCTATGGATCTTGCGCCAAGCGCGGACCATCCTGCCATTCAAGCCTTGGGGATCTTTACCCCCCTGAAAGAACACACCCTCTAACAGAGTGTTATTAGGTTTATCCTTTAGGGGGAACCCAAGCTGACGACGTGCCAAAATAGGGTTGTAGTTAATCCCACCACATGTACCGAGAAGAGGCACATTGGAGAATTCACCACAAGAGTCGATAATCTGCACACCATCATATACACGGTTGTACCAAAAGATATCATCATTAGTGAGAGACATAAGTCTCGTGGACCACCGTAGACATCCTTTGTTCTCCTTGAAGGCGACCGTCTGTGGCAAGTGCGAAATAAACCACTTGTACAACAGAGGCAAACATCACACAATGGTACCACCACCCTTTGCATTCCTCATATGCAAAGAAAAGTAAGTGTCACCCAACAAAGTCGGAACAAGATTAAGAGTAGAGAAAATCCTAATAGCGTTCACATCCACAAACTTGTCGATGTTGGGGAATAACACTAGCCCATAGATGAGAAGCACAAAGATGGCCTCAAAGGCGTCCTCACTCATGGCCTTCCCATACATAGTAGCTTGAGCGGTGAGGAACTCAGAAGGAAGACCTTGAATTCCACCCTTGGTAGTCATATGGTCACCAACCAGAGATTCATCTATATGCAACATATTAGCTATCTCTTGAGAAGAAGGAACACTCTCTAAGCCACTGAACGGTAACTAGTCTAGAATAGGTATACCCACAAGGTAGACATACTCCTCAAGTTTGGGCAAAAGCTGAAAATCCGGAAATGTGAAGCAACGGTACAAGGGATCATAGAACTACACCAGTACACTCATTAATCCTTCGTCCACTTGAGTAGTCAGAACAGATAGAAGCTTCCCAAAACGAGCCTTGAAACCCAAGGGATCTAATACATAGGATGTCAAATTCCTTAGCTCTTTCAAGTCGGGTTGTCTGAAACTGTACTTCTTTGTATTCCTTCTTTGTCTTTCCATGTCTGAAAATTTACAAATAGACCTCTTAAGTTCCTTGAAAATTTCTTATTGATGATATGGATGCAAATGGGTGCATGAATGCATGAATGCAACAATCACACTCAAGGATCAAGCAAAGCACACCAAACAAAGGTCATGGGATGGATCATGTCATCCTTAATATCAATCATCCATTTTGGTGGATTATGGTTTATACCTTATCAACACCCAAGTTCCATTGATATTAAGGATACAAGAACGGATCAACCATGAATCAAGGGTTTGTTGCAAGTCACGAGCATGGAGTCTCGGTTAAGAACCACCCAAAGGGAGTGTATTAGGGTTTAAACATGCCAAACATGTTCTACAAGAGGTTCCCATAGTCATTATCCCATCTTTCGGATATTATCGGAGAAACGACTACTCGTATTCCAAAAATATTCTTAAGAGACTCTTATGAGTGTAGTATCGCGTAACAATCGTGTCAAATCTTACACTTGAACGACTTTCGCACTACATCCTAAAAATAGGCCAAGATGGGCTTGGTAAACTAAGGTCCTTGGCTTCTAAGGTCTATATTGGAAAGTGTAATGTCTAACTACAACTACTTGTGTGACATTATTGATCCCAACATGACCTCCACCAAGTGAATGGGCTTGCAAGTCAACTGGCTAAGGAATAACTCCACACAAGTCAACAAGACTATGCCATCCTCCTATCCTAAGTGGACTCGAGTCCGGGTATAGAACTCATCTCATGAAGATCACCAAGCATACAAGGAATTAATATTCAAGCAATTCAATCATTACATACAATACAGTAATCCTAAATTGCACAAAAAATATGTCACAAAATAATATAAAATACAATACAACAAATATGAAAAGTAGGCAAAATCCACTAGGCAAATGTCCCCAGCAGAGTCGCCACTTTTCTATAGCGGGGTATTTGTTACCATTAGAGATATTGACTAAATCCAAGGTAAACCATACAAGTCGAGCCGCCACCGCACTTCTATTTATCCAAAGGAATGGTTAGAAAGCGAACAAAAACCTAAAAGTTTTATCGAATCAAAAACTAGTAAAAATGTCAGAGATCGGGGTAAGGGGGTTGGTTATGCAATGGGAAGGTTTTAAGCACCCAAAACATCCTAGGTACTCCTAGGGAGCCCTTTTCACATTTGTTGTAAGGTTGGTATTTTGTGAAAATTTGTTTGTGCAAACATGATTGAAGAGATGAGAAGAGAATATACAAGTTATTTACATTTTTTGTTTGGATGGATAAACCCATTGCCTACGTACCATCTTAAAAAAAATTAGGATCAAAACCTCGTAGTTCGGGGTAAAAATCTAAAAAATGAGTTGGTGAATTGATTGGTCCAAAAACCTTAAGGTCTTTTGTTATCCAAGGGAGAAAACTCAACCTAAACCCATAAATCCACCATGTGAGGATAGCTTCAACATGCTAGTGAGGGGTTAACCCTATAATAAGCATGGAAGACTCATTGTCCATCACTAAGGATATAGGTGAGTATTCATCTACCTCAAGGATAACTCAAACCTAATAGCTAAAGGTTATAAATTTTTTTTTGATTAAGAGAGTGGCCATTGAAACCACAAAAAGGTATTTGAATTAGTGGTATTTACCAATGAAAAGTATTTACAAAAACATGGTCACAATGGATTTAAAGGTTCAATTCAAAATAAGTGTTATGAAAAGAAAGTTTGAAAATCAAAAGCATAAGGCTTAGGTTTCTAATGTTTAAAAAGAAGTGTTAAATGTTTGCACAAAAGTTTTGGCTTGGGCTAGAGTGGAGAGAAGAAGAAGAATGGCTAAAGTCCAAATCATACAAGAGATAAGGGATAAGAAACAAGACCACAAATGGAGTTCCTCTCTTGAGATCATATTGATGATCCAAGTAGCTCCCATCCTTTGGAACATGCAAGCAAAATAAGTGTAAGCTCAAGCAATCAACATAATCAAACAAGCTCTTAGAAGATCCCCAATGGCTCTTAGATCTCTCTCTCTTAAAAGCTCATGGCAATGGTTCCTCATTTAGGCTCAATGTTGGAATTCCTAGCACAAGAACACACACATTAAAAAGTTCTATCAAACAAACCAAGAATGAACAAGAAGGAGTTTAGAAAGTGGTCTCTTCAAAGTTCTCTTTAGCATTTATAGCATTCTAAAGGCCCAATGCCTAGTTGCTCTTTGACTTTTATAGCACTCTAAAGGCCCAATGCCTAGTTGCTCTTTGACTCCAAATTTGCATAGGGAAAGTCCTAAAGTCTAAGTCCATTTGTCCATTTCTTTGCATTTGGTCCACAACAATCAAAACAAAACACAAGCACAATGATATATACATAATTATATGCTCAAGTGAGCAAAAGGCAAATTGCATTAACATAAACATATGCTCAAATGAGCAAAGGAAAAAGCAAATGAATAATATGTACAAGAATAGTAAATTGCATAAATGTAAAGTGCAAGAAGTAAATGTTAATGGTTAATGTTAGTAGTTAGTGTTCCATAAGGCAAAATTAGCGCTATGTTAAGAAATCGTAATTGGACTTATGTAGAAGTCACAACTATCTGAGGCCGGTCAGATTAGTGAATCAAACTCCAACAACTTGCCATGCCAAAAAGAAGATGAGAAATGATCTTGTATTGATTTAGGTCCTTTGCATGATTTAGGAAGCAATCTATCCTTAATGCAAAGCCATTCACTTGATCCATGATCAAGATGAATTAGATTTGAATCAAGGAAGATTAAACCTCCCTAATCAATGCTAACCACCAATCTTTAACTCATTGATAAAAAAAAAGAAGAAAGAAGAAGAAGAAGAAGAAACATGAAGAAATAAAGTGCATTAAATGAAATAGAATGAGATAATCAACAAGTCATGACCAAAGATAGAGAGGATCAAGGTCAAACAATAGAAAACAGAAGCAAAATGAGAATTAGAAGTTAAGAAACAAATAAAATATTTTTGGCATTTTTAATATTAAAATAAAACTTGAATTAAAATAATAAAAGAAAGGTCAAACTTCAAATTCACTTCAAATTAACTTTGAAAAGTCCAAGTGAATTATCCCAAGTTCAACAAGGTCAAACAAAGTTTGACAAAAAATTTCAGCATTTTTAAAAGTCAGAAACTATTTTAGATCAATTAAAAATGCATAAAAATAACCTAATTGAATTAAAATCTCAAATAAATCTCAAATCAATTAATAAATTGATGAGAATATTTTTCATAGATCTATCATCACTCACAGAGGTTGGAAAAATATTTTTGTATTTTTTGGATATTAAAAACTATTTAAAATGAATTAAAAATAACCAGAAAAGAGAAAATTACTAAAAAATAGCAAATGATAAAATAAAAAATATTAAAAATCAGTTTTAGAAACTAGAAATTAAAAGGAGAAAAATGCAATTGGTCCCATATTTTTTGGACCAATAATGAGAGAGATATGAATTTTAGAAATAAAATGGAATTAAAAGAAATAAAAGAAAATAGAAAACAGAAATTAAAATGAAGAAAATGCATGGACCGTCTGATGCATTTTCATTAATTGACGTGGATCATCACGTGGCCAGGAAGCGCACACTCACCATACACCCTAGTCAACTAAATCACATAGTGCCTTATAATAAGTCATAACGTTGGACAACCTGGATTAAATCTGGAAACGCAAATGGATGGCTCAGATTAAATCTGGAGACCAGACGGTGGCTAGCGCAACCGTCTTCTCCGGCCAGCCTCCGGCCAAGCTCCAAGTTGCAGAGAAATAAATGTTCATGAAAAGCCACGATCCAGATACCAATCGAAAGCTGGGGTGATGTACATCACCCCTGTACCATCCAAATCCATTCTAGGTTTCTACATTGAGAGAAATCAGAGATGGAATTTGAATGGTGTTCAGCTGAACTTGCTAGATTTCAAAAATTCAAAGCTTAATAGTGTTGCCTCTATGCAGAGGACTTCAGATCACACAACAAAAATAAGAAACAACCAATATATGAGCAGATTCGAACAAATTAAAATATGAAGTGAACCTCTGATTTGCAGAGCTTGGAGTCATAATTCCTTGCTATGGATGCTTGCAGTTTGTTCCTTGGATCAGAGGGAAGAAGGCTAAGGAACTTTAGATCTAAGAAAACAATCGAGGTAATTGAATTCTAGATCTGAAAATTGAGAGAAAAATTGGTGAGTTCCTTTGGTGTGAGGGTGAGGTTTCAATTGCACAGCATTTAGGGCGCCAACAGGTTAATGAAATAAAGCTCAATGGCATTGTATTTATAGGAGAAGCATGACTGAAATGCATGAACATTCCCTTGCATGAATGAAAAGGGCCTCCATGCATGGGCCTGTACCGGCGCATGGAGGGCCCAATTCCACTTGGTTTTCACAGCTGATTATCATCATGTACAAATTGGACGTGTAAATTGTGCATAATCACCTCATGCAATGCAAATTTTATGAATTTCCAAAATTGTACCATAATGTTTAGGTCTTCGAAAATGCCATGTCCAAAATTAAAATGCAACCTTATGAGTAATGGTTGGAAAGCTTGTTGCATAAGGAACAAATGTCATGTTGATCAAAACTCCATTTGGGCCTTGGAAATTAGTGAAAATTGAACTTGAAGTGTAGGGTGCAAAATATGCATATGTGGAATTTTCAAAGTTGGCCAAAGTTCAAGCCCTTCTTTCTTAGTGATGCAAGCTCCAAATGATAAAACCTTCAACATGAAAGTTGTAGATCTTTTCAAGGCAACCAATTTGGTTTTAAATTTTGAATCATTTGGATTTTTGATGAATAAGTGATGAGCACTTGAAGTTGGGTTTTTCCACATTTCAATGCATTTGGTCCTAAGTGACCTATAATGTTTTGCATTATCACATGTATTTCTTTTGAGATTTTGTAATTTTTCTCAACATAACATTTGAAGTAGACACATTAAGATTTCCAATGCATTAATTATCATCTCAAAATCATGAAAAATGAAGGAGTTATGTCCTTGGGAAGTTGACCCAAAATTAGGGTTTCAGTCAAAATGACCTATAATGTCTTAGAATGGATGATGAACTTCCAAGATTCAAATAAATTTTTGATGAACATGAAAGTTGTTCATATGGTTCTTAAAAACATTGTTTCTCTAGGGGTCATATCCATTTGACCAACACATGAAATGTTAGGTCTCAGTGTATTTCAAAATAGTCAGATGAATTGACTGATCAACTTCTCAAGTCCAAAACTCATATCTTGATGAATGGATGATTGAGTACATTCAAATAAGTTCAAATATGCATGAAATGATGAATTAAAGGACTTCCCTTTATTGTATTTGACCATGGGTTGAGGTTGTTTCATGAGCAAGGCACAGTTGATGAATAAATGAATTAGGGTTTCCTTGGGAAACAAGTCTTAAACCCCTTGGTTTGCTTTGATCAAAATGATGAATTAAGATACTTGGGAGGCATCTTTGATGGATGAGAGCTTTGGGAACCATATCCATGCTTGCTTTCATCTTCTCTTGGCCATATCAATGCACAAAGGATCTCCTAGAAGCTTTTGACCTTGTGACTGCTCAAGCTACAAACAAGAGATGTTAGTGACATATTTTTGTGCTTTTGGTTAGTAAATAAAAATGAGAAAAGCAATAATATATAATTCAAGCATGCCTGGTGATCTCAAACCAAATCACAAGAGACCCCACCCCAAAGATAAGGAGCCAAGATGCTTATGATCCTTGAGGCAATGTAAATGCAATGTTATGATGCCATGAGGGATCTTAGGGTCAAATTTAGGGTCTTACAGCCGCCTCATACATGCTTTTTCGGCATCCATTAAGGCTTCTAAATAATGTATTCCCCATTGCCAATAGAGGATATGGTTATTACTTCACTTAAATACTTCACTTTATCTTTGGTGATGACCATTAAATTAAATCACACCACCTAGTCACAAAAATAATTCAGGCTCGTGTCAATTGAGGCCATTTCCAATTTATTATCCTTCTTATTGGGCATGGGAATGGTGATACGCAAAATCTTCATTATTCCAAGAAAAACCATTGTATGAGCTACTTATATCATTACTAAAATTTCCACTCTCGAATAAATATCTTTCCACCACATCCCAATCAACAACCACATTTGCTCGTGTCACAATTTAAATACAAAGATCCCATAATCAAAGCATCTCTTCACGATTTTTGAGTTCAACTACATTCCCGTTTTCATCAGACTCCCCATGTAAAACCATTTTGAATAAGAAAAATGGAATGAAGAAAATGAGAGAAGATAATACTTATATTTTAGTGTTGTTGGGAGGTACTGAGCTTGCTATAAGGATGAAGAAGTGAACATGACAAAAAATGAAAAAAGTAGGAACAATTAAGATGTTGTACACTTATTCCTCAATATATAAAAGAAAAAAAACCAATTAGGTTTCTCGCACTGACACACATAATGTCTTCGTAGAAGATTAGTGGTGTGGCTTCCAAGCACATGCATAAACAAAGATTCAGATTGAGTTCCCATATAGAGAAAATCAATTTAATCAAAATGGTTTGATGGAAAGTATCAACGACTGTTTGTGTATGTGCACACATGTGGTCAAGGTTTTATGCATTCACGTATTCGACTCATATATAGTTGTTAGAATAAGATCAGAGGGTTTAAATTTTAAATTTAATATTTTATATTTTAATATAAATTGAAAATAATAAGTGTTTGATTTTAGTTCAATGATTGCGGATTAGTTGCGACAAACTTTATATGGACTAAAAATATTGGTACATACCTCGAAGGCACGCAGGAATGCCAGTATACAGTTCTATTTGGTACATACCTCGAAGGCACGCACGAGTACCAATATACAATTCTAAAATAATAACGTAGTACCAGATGCACATCTATATCGGATACCCATATCATATTCGTTGTACTTAAGTTTTTTTTCTTAATTATTTTATTTCGAGTGAAATTTATGATTATCTCATATATTAATATAATATATTTATGTATTTTAGTTTATTTTTTTATGATAACTTAACATATTTTTATTTAAACTTTTAGTATAATATTGTAAATTGAATAATTTAATTGTTTATTTAATACATGTTATTGACAAATGTTTATTCTTATATTAATAATGTACTCGCACCTTAAATTTTATTAAGATGTTGGATTCTATACTTATACCAGCACCGAATACCATACTTGTCCCTTTGATTATAGTACATACATTTCGAGACAACAAAAACCTTATACTTTGTCTTGTTTTCTATATGTTTAATAGATGAATATTTTATAGTCTCTAGTGTTTATTATTGGTTTAATAGATGTAGATTTTATACTCTAGAGTTTATTATTTATATTATTTGTTTAATAGATGTAGATTTTATTCTCTCTAGTGTTAATTATTTGTTAAATAGATGTAGATTTTATGTTTATACTTTGCTTTTTGCTCGTCAAATAACTTCCGATTATCTTAGATTCTTAGTCAATATATGGGATGCTTCTTGAATCAATATTGAGTATAATTTATCATCTTTATACCTAACATTGTGATTGCTTCGTCAACAAACTTATTGCATGCATGCCTAACAAATAATTTTGTGGATATAGTTTGCTTAAAATAAAGTCTAAACTCGTATCGTATAATCTTGGTTTGATTCTCATCTAAAACAATTAATTTGGAAATGTTCGAAGAATTATTTATTATAAAGTCAGGTTAATATTGCCCTCACTCTATCGAAAGAAGAGAAAGTGGTGACTCAAACCATCTTTGATGGTTTCGTTTTATATCAAACATTCACACGCAAGATAATAGAACCATTTTCCTCACAAGCGTGAATATTCTGATTTGGATATCGTTTGAGGAGGAAAGGAGTCCAATAAGACAAATAACTTTAACCTAAATCACAGTAATGCTTGAACTTTCTAATATCCTCTACCATATTGTTGTTTGAAGGTATACATAATGAACTTGATATCTTACATAGGTGTCAATAATGAGAGGAGTCTTTCTATTGATAATATTGAGTTTATTTCTTTGCAGTGGAGAAGAAATGTTGAAGGTTGAAATCAACTGTCAGACGAGAACTGAATTTGAATTTTAGACAAGAATTGGACTTTAAATGATTACTAGACAAGAACTAGATTCGACTGCCATACGAGATTTGGACTTTAAATGAATATCAGCCGAGAACTGGATTTGGATGTTAGCCGAGAACTGGACTTTAAATGAATACCATATGAGAACTGGATTCGACTGCAAGACGAGAACTGGACTTTGAAAATGATTTTCCATATGAGAGTTGGGCTTTGATGGATTTACATGGTATAGTGTCAGTGACTGGCAGTCTCTAGGAATGAGGGTAAGTGTCCCACATGACCCGTGTTATGCATGATGATTAAGATTTGTTTTATGCATAAAGTGGGATGATTGATTATATGATATGTGTTAGAGATGCATGAAGTGTGATGGCTAAAGTTTATTAATGAAGATTGGGTTTCAGGGTAAGTGGCAAGTGTGTTAGGAATTTTTTGTAAGGTATTGGGTGTCAAACAATGTGGAGCTTTTGTGAGGGGTCAAGTAAGATTGGGCTTTTGAGAGGCGTCAAATGAGGTTGGGCTTGGGTTTTTTAGATGTGTCAACCGAGGTCAAGTAAATATAAGGTGTCAAGTAAATTGGGCTTTTCTGAGGTGCCTGTTATACCCCAAAACTTACCCTCCCCTTTATCTCTTTTTGCATAATTCATTTGCATACATCTGAATCACATCATGCATGACCATTGCATTTGGTCATGGGATTACAAACATGACCAATTTGTAGTTTCACTTAACATTAGGGTTTCATCTTTTTTTTACTTAACAACTAACATTAACTTCCATAAGAGATGGTACTTGATTTTTCTTGTCATTCATGTAGGTAATCATGCTCCCAATCAAGGCAAGGCTTAGGCCTTTTGATAAAGGGAAATGCAAGTTTGTCCATGTTGATTCAAAGTTGGTTCATGTGTTGGTTTCCATGCCACTTCAGTCAATATTCATGTTCTTCTGAAGATTATTCAAGCCCTAATCAATTTTTAATCAAGGGATGCTTGTTCCATCATCATTGTGGCTTGAAATGCATGAAAATATCAAGTTTGCATAAAGGGGTACAAGTTGGTTTGACCTAATTTGCAAGTATGTCATACCTTTGGTCCAAACTCGAGAACTCCTTCAATTTTTATCCAATTGCCAAGATTCTTTGAGCCAAATGTGCCTTTTGGGATCCTCCATAACTTTTATTCACGGGTCAAACAACAAATCATTCATTAAGGACCTCATTTGTGCAAAGGACCAAGTTGCCAAAATGGGCCAAAACCTTGTCATGACCCCTACTTTCCACCCATTCCATTTTCAAACAAGCACTTTTTTTATCCCATTATTTTTTAATATTGTTAAGCTTATGGTAAATATCATTTGGCTCATGTTTGGCTCAAAATGCACACAGGAATCAAAAGTTATGGTGTCATGAACTTGGGGCCTCAAAATGACCCAACATGCCGCAAAGTGCTTGACCAATTGCCTAGCCCAAAAAACCAGGTCACGACCTCAACTTTACAAGCATGTAACTTTCACCTCAAAGCACCTTTGGACTTGATTCTTTTTGCATCCTTCTCTACTACATGAAGTGGTCATTTGGGTCAAAGAAAATCAGAAAACACATGAGTGGATTGGATTTGGCCTAAACTTGAACATGGTGACATAAAATATGTTTTGCACTGTGACCTATAATGTGGAATCATGCCAAAATCAACTTGGGACCACTTCTCACACGTGCAACCTCATTTACCATGACCAAACACATCTGATGACAACATGAAACGACTTACAAAGCTCTAAAAATCACGAGTTTGGTACCAAAATTTCACACGGTTTGGATCTGAAATTTTCCAAGTTGATTCACACGAATTCAAATATATTTCACACGTATTTGAATCCCAACACATTTCCTATAAATAGTGGGAGTTCTTTTCCTTCATTTGCAAGCTTTGAAAGCCAAAGAAACTATGTAACCATTGGAGTCCGATACCTCAAATAACTAGTCAACCTCTTTTTCGATTCAAGCCCTTTTGCTTCCATTTCTTTGCCTATAATCCTTCATTGACATCCTCTAAAGTTGTCTGAAGCATTTTTGTGGTGTAAATCATCCTGCAATCTTGCTTCCAGATCCACCATTGTTGACTTTTGAAGCTTCAATCGAAAAGGTAGATACAAGTTACCATTTCAAGCAAACAAGTTACCACACTCTTCGTCTTGTTCCACTGATCAAAAGCCCTCACTTACTTGAGATTTATTTTAAGTATTCGTCATTTAATTATACTTTGAAGAACTAGGGTTCTTCGAGTTCTTGAGCAAATTCTCCCTGCTCAGAGAAAATCAATTGCTCTGATACAGGGAGACATGAACGATGAGCTGTTTTACAACTGAATCTAGGATTGATTCATGTTAAAAACAAGAGTTTATGAGTTTGCAAAATCAACATCTGGAGGTTGAAGATGAAGATGTGTGTGTGCTTTAGAGCCAAATTCAAATATCCCAACCAATCGGAGCGCGCCACCCAACTATCAGTTACACTCAAATGTTTTAATTTCTTTTTTATATCATTTCCTTCCAAAATTAATTTCAAATAGTTCATTTATTATCTTTTAGTCCAAATTTTTTCCATAATTTAATAAAAATATTTTTTATCACATATAATTTTTCCATATTTTTAAAAACTCATTTTGTATTTAATTCATATTTTATATTATTTTTCATTTAATTTTCTTTTAACATTTTTTTTATTTATGTTTAAAAAAATTTCATCCTAACTTATGAGATCAAGTCATTTATATTTTTGTTCACCTTCTCCATTTTTCTTGGAATTTTATTGTGTTTTGAACCCCTTTGACATTTTCTCTTTTATTTATTTATTTAATCATTATTAAATCATTTTTAATCATATTTTATTTCTTTTTTTTATCACTTGATGTTTTGATTTGAGTTGATCATTTGGTTGATAATTTCTTCCACGTCTCAAATCATTGATATATGGACTTTAGGTTGATTCAACCTTCTCTGGTCCAAACCTGTTGATAGATGATTGTGAATCATCTTAAATACTTTGCATCAATGATATGTTAACCCTTGATGCGCCATATTTTGAGTCTTTTGATTTGTGGATAGAATGATCCTTATGTGATTTCCTTGACTCCTCTCTTCACTTCTTTCTATCTTCGTCTCCTCTTCTCTTTTAATCATTAAAGACATGTTGGAGGAGATTAACTTTATGTTAATTCTCTAACTTGTATGATACATACATTATTGTTGATCGGCCTTAAATAGGTATGGCTTCTACATAAGCCTACTTACGATTTCTTAACATAGCACGAAATTGTACCGACACAATTCATTAATCATTAACTCCTAACATTACTTTATGCTATTTACCTTATTGCCATTTAATTCTTGCCATTTCGTTCAAGTCATTTGGTATATGTCATTGACTTAATGCACAAAATTTAATGCCTCAATAATCATCATCTCACTTCATACTCTTTACATTTTGCCTTATTCATCTGTTGCTTTTTATCTTGTTTGATTGATTTGTTTCTTAAATCTTAATGAATCAAAACACGATAAAGTGGCTTGGACTTAAACCTATGCTTGACTTGGAGTGTTGAAGACCTTTTGGACAATGGACTTTGACTTAGGTTTACACCATTTGCTTGACTTGGATTGACCTTGGACCCATGGACCTTATGGACACTTTGAATTGCTTTGCTCCTGTTGAACTATTGAGTTTATGGTCTTATTCTTCTGGTTATTAATCTGCCTCTTGCATTCATCTGCTTAGGTTTAGCACACTCTCACACACACATCGATTTCTCTTAGGCTACCTGTCAATGAGACATAGGTCAGTACACTTTGCACCCATATGGCTTTCTCTTAGGCTACCTAACAATGAGACCTTAGGATAGTGTTGTACGATCATGCATCTTTGTTTGTTCATAAATTCTACTCCTTTGATTTTCCTTGACCAAATTTCACATTGATAAACTAGATCCTTTCATCTGATACATTCTCCCTTTGTCTTTGTCAATTGAACATAAGTCCCTTGGTCACTTGATATGACTTGTCTCTGTTACTTTGGAGCATCAATCCCTCAACATATACAAGACTCTCAGGGGACCACAAATCTCCTCAGCAGATCAGTCATCTGACTCATCCCCACAAGCATCTTCGGGAAACTGCTTCAACAACATTTAATTGATTGACTAGGCTTGCATGCCATGAGCCTTAATTAATATAGAATAATGAAAGGGGATATGTAGCGGTGCATTCGTGACCATCGAGTTATGGATAAACCCGACGTCATTGAAAAATAAGAGTCGCCAACGCGCCTTATTTGTTTCCAAAGGAAAAGGGAAAAGTACGAACAAAAACCGAAAGATAAGAAGTTTTCAAATCAAAACTAATAAAATGCCAGAGATTAAAGATAATGGGGTTGGTTACACAACGGGAAGGTATTAGCACCCAAAATGTTCTAGGTACTCCTGGGGAACCCTTTTTGTGTCTAAGTGTTTTAGTTGAAAAGATGTTTGATAAAAAAAGTAGAATGAGGGGATGAGAAAAGAATTCATTAATTATATTTTTGTGTTTGATAAGACCTTCGATCTTATGCCTTCATACTGTTAGCTCATAATTTCGACGCCCATTTTACAGTTACCAAAATGGAAATCCCATGTGAAGATGTTTTCGACCTAATCTGGTATTGGGGAGATCCAGTCGAAAGTCCCTGGGTGAGAAGGGTGAAGGTGCAGTTAGGACTTAGAAATATTTCTTCAAATGTTATGAAGACGGTTTCGATCGGAGATTCAAAATTCAAATAAAGGAGGGAACTTTGTTCTTATCTGAAACTGCTGAAGGTACACGTGGAGCATAATGGACAGCTACATCTATGCAAAGTGCCATGTGTCTTGACGTGATTAAAGGGCCATTAGAAACAGTTATTTCGATTAAGTATAAATAGAGGGTCTTAGTGTTAGGATCAGGGTGTGTAAAAGTGTGTACAAAGTCTATAAAATTTACCAAGTACCCGTGGGAAGAGGAATCATAAATTAAGAAATGTACATTTGTTTACACCATTATCAGTTATTTTGAAGCAATATAATTTATCTTTACTTTTCCAGAAATACTTCTTCATTTCAAACATTCTTAATACTTCTTTATTTCAAACATTCTTCTTTGCTTCTAGTTATCATTATTTCTTTTACAATCTTTCTCTTTAATTCATATTAGTCTTTTATTGTCTGAGTTTTTAATCACCATTACCAAAGACACTGTCAAAGTGTTCACATTTACTAGAATTTACTTTAAAACAATTAGCACATGTCCTAGGATCAATCTGATCGATCCTGTAAGTAACCAAATTCAGTAATTTGGAAGTTCAACGGTTGTTTACTAATTTTCACGGTGAACAAATTGGCACGCCTAGTGGGTCAGTGCTAACATTTTTTTTAGAAAATTGAAATTGTTTTTATTTCTGGTTGTTCATTCATTTTCTCCTTCTTTCGGAAAAAAATTCGCTGTATGTTATTAAGGAGTGGTAAAGTAGCCATAACTAAGGAACACAGACCAAGGAGAAAATCCACTACGAGAATGGCGAATTTAAATGCGCCAGATAACCAAAATTCTCAAAATCCATCAACCAACAATATATCACCCCCTTATTCTTCGATAGGGGCGAACACGGCTACAATGCACGTGTTTCAAACAGTTCCATCTATGGCAAGTTTGATGTCAACGCATTCGATTCCCCATACTGAATCGATTTTAACTTACATTGGGCCTAAGGGGCCTCCACACACTCCCCCACCAATTGGAAATGTTCCAAACAAGCCTTTGGTACCCCCTGGTTTCTCTATACCATTTGGTGGTCGAGAACAATCGTATGGAATGCCAACTTCAGTGATGGCAAGTTTACACAATGTTGGTTTGACTCTCTCAGAACCGGTAGTTAACATAAACTCTCCAGTACAAGGGTCTGGGGTTAACATGGGTCGAAATAACCAATCTTCAGGTTTGAGACACCAGACACAAATACCTAGCCTTACTAATAACTCTGCAGTAGTGTGGAGACAACAGATGGACGAAAGCAACCATGAGATGGTCTAAATGCTTACCCAAACATTGACCACCATTTTGAATCCTTTGATTCAAAATACGGCTCAGTCGAATCAACAGATGACAACGCAGGTGGCACGAATGTCTGAATTCCTGGGTATACCACAACCTCATCGACACCCTCTGAGGGACTGAGTAAGGGAAAACCAGGTGGCAACCTTCAAAGAAGACATTACTATCAACCAGATCCCACAAAATTAACTGCAACCAGAGATGGTGAATTAGGAAGTAGGAGTCGGACCCCCTAGGATCGAACCACAAATCCCTATAGAAAGGGAGCCAAGGGTAGTAATGGTAAATAGAAACCAAAACATTGATAATGTCATACGGCAGATTCAACATGATGATATGGCAACAAATAATAATTTAGCAACCATGGTTGAAAGGATTATGGTTCAAAATGGGGTAAAGTTTGGCCTTCTAAGGCCAAATTATACATCTCATTTTTTCGAAATACATCCTACAGGCAGAAGCACCCCTTACAATAAAAATCCCCAAATTCACTAAGTTTTCTGGGGATACTATTGAATCCATTGTCGAACATGTAGCTAGATATTTAATTGAGGCAGGAGACATTTCAAACAACAAAAGCCTTAGGATAAAGTTTTTCCCAAGTTATCTCACAAATAAGGCCTTCATATGGTTCACCACCTTGCCACAAAGTTCGATTCATACTTGGAATCAACTAGAGAGAATGTTCCATGAGCAATTTTACATGGGACAAACGAAGATAAGTTTGAAGGAGTTGGCTAGTATTAAACGAAAGTTTACTTGATGACTATCTGAATAGGTTTTGATTACTCAAAGCTAGGTGTTTTACATAAGTGCCAGAGCATGAACTGGTTGAAATGGCCACTGGGGGCCTTGACTATTCGATTAGAAAGAAGTTAGATACCCAATATTTGAGAGATATGGCCCAACTGGCTGATAGGGTTCGACAGTTAGAACACTTGAAGGAAGAAAAGGCTAGAGAAAATAAGAATAAAAGAGTAGCCTATGTCGATTTCAGCAATGATGATGAAGGTTCCTGTAATGGGCCTTCAGATTTCGATGAAAATGAAATCGACCTTGCTGAATTGAAGCAATGGGCACCTTACGCGTGTAAGGTTTTGGCCCCGTTGAATGGAAAAAACCCTATTAAACCAGAAAAGAATGATAAATTTCCTAAGAAAACTTACACTTTCGACGTTACAAAATATGAAAAAATCTTCGATTTGTTAGTTAAGAATGGTCAAATGATAGTACCCTCGGGTGCTAAAGTTCCTCCTTTAGAACAAAGAAAGAAAAGAGGGTTTTGCAAATACCATGAATTTCTGGGTCATAAAACATCTCAATGTTTTCTTTTCAGGGATCTTGTGTAGAATGCCAATCAATAAGGGAGACTCAAATTTGGAGACAAACCTTGGAGCTAGATGAAGATCGACTCCGATCCTCTGCAAGTGGCAGATGCCCACTATACGGAGCCAGAGGAAGTGAACCTAGTCGAAGTCACTGAAGACTTCATCAACGAACCTGTCATGGCTAATATTTTTGAAACATCTTGATCAGGAATCTTTTAATGACTTCATTCAAAAAGTTGTGGGAGATGCCACTAACAAGAGCGTTGATGTCTTCGACGCTGGAATCACTGAAGATTCCGATATGATCATAGTCACCAAGGAAACCACTGATGGTTTCGTGCAAATAGATAAGGCCACTGAGGGTCTTCAATTACAATTCCAAAAGTTGGGCATCACTGAAGATGTCAACATGAAGGTTAATATGGTTGAGTATCCCATGAGACCTCCATGGAAGTTGGCAATGAATGTCGGAAGGAAGAATATAATAAAATCGCCTTCCCTAAAGAGGACGAAACACTGTCTGACTTCCTCCGAAGGTTCCAGAAGAAGCAATCGGAAGTCATGTTATGTCCCAGGTGCAGTGTTGTGTCCGACAAGAAGGCGACCCAAAATCTCAAGGGAGTAAGGAGGGCGAAACACCAAGGTGGTCACAAAACTTTCCAGATTATCCGGTTGTTCAACCCATACAGGGTTTCAAATCAAGGAGATATTATGATCCAAGACGGCCGATGGTGAAACTTGGAGAACCAAAACGAAAAGGTCCTACTACTAAACCCATTTCTTTCAAACCTAGTGTTAAAGCTTCAAATGGGAAGTGGGTAAAGCCAGTAGATGGAAGGAAACACGACCAAGGGAAATGGTAGGAAACACGACCAAGGGAAATGACAGAGCTTCAAAGTCGATAGACGTTCGTCATTAGCTTACCATAGGGAATTTCAAGTTGATAAGAAAACCTCCCATGTCTCTGAAAATTATAAGGGAAAAAACCCTATGACAAGGTTTCAATGGAGAAGGGAGAAGAGGAAAAGGAAAGCCCGGAGGGATGGTGGTGAAAAAGACAAAGCTGAGTCCAGCACCAACGTGCATGCGAGACAAAGGGAAGACTCGAGCTTTGACAAAAGAAAATTCAATGATCCAACAGAGGCAGCCATAGAAAGGTATAATCAAATGGCTGCTGAAGACGAAATGTTTACTGATAATTTCGACTCAGGATCTGATGTTTCTATGGATATTTTAGTCAGTGTTGTGTTTGTAATGCCCAGGGAGTTCGACCGGATCATAGAGGTCGAAGATACCGACAACATTACAGAGAGAGAAATGGCTGCTCATAAGCCAGTATGCTACTACATAATGAATAATGGTTGCGTCGAAGAGCAAAATGCCTTACTCGAGAGACCCAACGAGGCTATGAAGAGTCATCTTAAGCCTCTCTTTATTATTGGGAAAGTCAAAGATGTCCCCATTAATAAAATCTTGGTGGACTGTGGCACGACCGTTAATTTGATTCCTCATCACATGCTGAGAAAAATTGGCAAGTACGACACTGATTCCAAACCTCATTATATGGTGCTTACCAATTACGAGGGTAAAGTGGGATCCACCCTCGGTGTCATCTAGGTCGAGTTAACCGTAGGAATGGTCAGAAGATCCACAATGTTTATGATTGTGGAGACGAAGGCTAACTATAATCTGTTACTTGGAAGGGAGTGAATACATGGGGTCGGGGATGTGCCATCCTCGATGCACCAGCGAATCATCATATGGCGTCCAGATGGTATTGTGGAGAATATTAAAGAAGACCAAGGGTACTTCAAAACCCCTATCAACCATACCGACAGACGCCAGTTCGACAAGCATTTGGCCAACATCGCTCAATGTGATTCGGCCGATTTTGATTTCACTCCCGACGACAATGCTTATTGTTCCCTATCATTGCACCCTTACAATGGCTTTCGCTGGGACAAGTAAATAGTGGGCGAAGACGACTTTGGATACTTAGGAGCTTCTGGAATTGAACCCACAGGTTAGGGAAGCGAATTCAATTTTGATGACTGAGTTCGCACCATTAAAAAGGATTTTGGTTTACATAGCCAAAAACAAGAAGCAATTGGCCTTAGAGGCCAAAGTAAAAAACATGGCTGTCCATGAACCTCAAATCTATGGTTTCACTAGCATTTGGGTTTTCAATGGCGGTTATTTCAACCCTAGGATTTTTTTCTTTCCTTATGGGTTTGCATTTATGGTAAGAGGGAACGTATTCTTTAATTTTTCTAAAATCGGTGTTTAAACCAATTAAAGGCCTATATAATGCATGAGTTTTTCCAGAAAAAAAACAGGGATAAGTACCTGAGAATCATAGATCATGCGTTGTTCCTCCGTTTTAGGTTCTGGGATATATTGTTGATTACCCACCGTTACTGGATTAGGTAATATGGTGAAAGGAGGAAACTCTGAAATCTTCTTGGGAGCGTTTGATTTGATAGTCATAGTCTTGATAGCATTGCTCACTTCTTTAGGGGTTTTGCTTGAAGTTGCCATCTTTGTTGAAAGTTGGGAGAAGAAAAGAGAATTTGTGTTTTGGTTAAAGATTGCTTGAAAATGAATAGCTAGAGCGTTTGAAAGTTCCGAAAGCGTAAAATGTGAAATTGGTGAATTTATGGCTTTTATAGGCGTGCTTGGAAGAAAAAATGCTTCAAATCAACATTAATGATTGACAAGTTAGTGGGACACACGTCTTCCTTGGATAGTGAGATTGAGAGGTGGTAATTAATGTCTGAACCCACGATTTCCTATAGTCTAGGAAACGTGGTGATTGAAAAGATTCGGTTGTGGGATGGAGAGACGTGGTTAGGAAAAAGGTAATGATGACTCTGACGTCACCAGACAGATGGGAGAAACTGAAAAGCTTTGCAACATTGGAACATTTGGCAATATGTCAAAGTTGTTCAAGGCGTCGAAGCATGTTCTCAAAAAATGTCCTTTTCTCCTACGTGTCGAAAATAATATTTTTTAGGGGCAATTTGTTAGCTCATAATTTTGACGCCCATTTTAGAGTTACCAAAATGGAAATCCCATGTGAAGATGTTTTCGACCAATGAAGATGTTTTTCGACCGAATCTGGTATTGGGGAGATCCAGTCGAAAGTCCCTGGGTGAGAAGGGTAAGCGTGCAGTTAGGACTTAGAAATATTTCTTCAAATGTTATGAAGACGGTTTCGATCGGAGATTCGAAATTCAAATAAAGGAGGGAACTTCGTTCTTATCTGAAACTGCTGAAGGTACACGTGGAGCATAATGGACAGCTACATCTATGCAAAGTGCCATGTGTCTTGACGTGATTAAAGGGCCATTAGAAACAGTTATTTCGATTAAGTATAAATAGAGGGTCTTAGTGTTAGGATCAGGGTGTGTAAAAGTGTGTACAAAGTCTATAAAATTTACCAAGTACCCGTGGGAAGAGGAATCATAAATTAAGAAATGTACGTTTGTTTACACCATTATCAGTTATTTTGAAGCAATATAATTTATCTTTACTTTTCCAGAAATACTTCTTCATTTCAAACATTCTTAATACTTCTTTATTTCAAACATTCTTCTTTGCTTCTAGTTATCATTATTTCTTTTACAATCTTTCTCTTTAATTCATATTAGTCTTTTATTGTCTGAGTTTTTAATCACCATTACCAAAGACACTGTCAAAGTGTTCACATTTACTAGAATTTACTTTAAAACAATTAGCACATGTCCTAGGATCAATTGATCGATCCTGTAAGTAACCAAATTCAGTAATTTGGAAGATCAACGGTTGTTTATCAATTTTTTATGGTGAACACGTACCAGCATAAAAATGAGGGATCAAAACCCCTTAGTTCGTGGTAAAAATTTCAAAGAAGTTAGTGGATTAATTTTAACAGAGGTTTTAAAGGAAACAGGCACAAAATGGCCAAAAGATTTAAATGTTGTTGTTAGTTCTTTTTTTCTTTTTAAAATTGAGGTCAATATGATTAAGTCTATTCACAAGTTTGATTTAAGAAAGGAAGTTTTGAAAATTCAATGGCATAAGGCTACATCGGCAAATTCATGATCATCAAGCTATGGATAAGCTTAACGTCAATAAAACCAGAGTCGTCACCGCGTTTTTATTCTTTCCAAAGGAAAAGGGAAAAGTACAAACAAAACCCAAAGATAAGAATTTTTCAAATCAAAACTAATAAAATGCCAGAGATTATAGGTAAGGGGGTTGGTTACATTTAGAGAAGGTGTTATCACCCAAAGTGTCCTAGGTACTCCTAGGGAGCCCTTTTTTATGTGCGTATGCGTTTTTGGTATAAAAGATGTTTGAGAAAAATAGAGCGTGGGGATGAGAAAAGAATTCATTGATTATATTTTTGTGTTTGACAAGACCTTCGGACTTGTGCCTACGTACCAACATAAAAATGAGGGATCAAAACCTCGTAGTTCGTGGTAACAGTTTCAAGATGAGTGAATTGCTTTTAATCAAAAGTTAAGTGAAAAGAGGCACAAAGGGCCAAAAAGTTTGAATGAGTGTTAGTTTTTTTTCTCTTTTGAAATTTTAAGTCAATATGATTAGATTTATTTACAAGTTTGGTTTAAGAAAAAGGTGTGAAAGTTCATTGGCATAAGGCCAAAGTTTCTAATCATTTAAACAAAGTCTAAGTTTTGAAAACACAAGCAAAGAAAGTTTTTGAAAGGGGGGAAAGATTTTGAAAGTTAAGAAGTGGGATAAGATGGAGAGACTAATCATAAGCATAAAATTAAAAGTTAAGAGTTGAAAAAATCTGACCAATGGGATGCAATCCAACAAACAAGAATGTCATATAGAAAACTTACTTTTGTAAGTTTGAAATCAGTCTAAGAGGGGAGGGGGGGTGAATTAGAAACCTTGAAATTTTCTTGTTGTAAGGATTATTTTTCTGGTTTATAATGGTGTTTAGGAAAGTGGTAAAGTGCAGAAAAATAATGACACGGAGATTTATCCTGGTTCCCTTCACAATCCTAAGGTACATCCAACCCCCTTTCCAATAAGAAAGAGATTTCCCCTATTTGTTTGGACTTGTACAATGACCAACGAAGACCACAAAGAACAAACTCTTGGATTTCCAACAAAGTCCACTTATGAGAACAATCCTCTCAAAGTGACTCTCTTGTTTCTAAACAACAAGGAAACCTTCTTAGTGATAAGAGGACAATCCTCTCCTATGCACCTCTTACTATCAAATAAGTAAGGATAAAACACTCACTATCTTAATTCCACTAATGCTGGAAGTATTAAGATGTGAAGAACAACAAGTGTATAATTTAAATGGAAGTTTGAATAATCTGGAAATATCTGCACATCAATCAAAGGATTGATCTTCTCCTTTTGGAATAATCAATCTCACAATGTTTATAGAAGTGTTCAAATGATGCATATGAATTTTGGACACTTATCTTTGAAAATAGTAAACAAAGAAAGATTGTGAAAATTAATTTTTAAGGAGGTGATTTGCAATCTGAAAATTTTTAGTTTAAATATCCTTCTATGAACCTCTTTAACCAGATGCAAACAACCAATGGATGCCATGGTTCATAGAGAAGAAGCATGAATTGAAAATATGAAAAGTTGCAATTTTTCTACAAAAATTCTCAGTAGTAACCGGTTACCCAAATTGCGTTAACCGGTTACATTAATTGTAACGTAAGAAAAATTCAAATTTTAATTTGTGTAACCGGTTACCATGAAAGTGTTAACTGGTTACATGCTAACAAAATCTGCCCAGAAATTGAATTTTGTTTCGGGTTAACCGGTTACCCCAAAAGTGTTAACCGGTTACCACTATTGAAAAAAGGAAAAATTGAGAATTTTTAAAAGCTGTAACCATTTTGAAATAAATTCTAAGTGTCCATATCATATTATGCATGCAACAATCAATTGAACACTTTATATATAAACAGTAACTAAGATTAAATTCCAATACCTTTGTGATCAATTTCTCGAGCGACTTTGAGCTATGTATGATTGAAACTTTGTGTGAATTTTCTCTATTGAAGTCTTGATCCATTCTTTGATGATTGACCATGTACGTGCATCGTTGTCTTCATCAAAATACTCGAGAAGCCATGTCTTCACATTCTCCCCCTTTTTGATGATGACAACCCGATTCAAAAGGTGATTCTTGAAAGAGTCATCGGACTTGATGTTCTAACATGTTTGCTCCCCCTATGATAATACTCCCCCTAAATTCTTGATTTATTTGGAGACTTTGAAATTTTGAGTTCCTGCAAGTTTGTTAGATACATACAATATATGCTAGAGAATCTCTTCTCCCCCTTTGTCATTATCGAAAAGGATGGGACAAGACATATTAATAGTTTGGAGATCATGCATATAAAAAGCATACAAGACATCATATAATTAAGAGCCACATATATTTAAAAGATATGAATTTAAAAAAAATTAAATTTATTTTTCAAAAAAAACAGAACAGCAGCGAGGTAACCGGTTACAGGAAATGTGGTAACCGGTTACGTTAAACAAAAAGTAACACAGAAGTCAGAAACGCTATTAGTTAACCGGTTAACAGAAATGTGGTAACCGGTTACCTGATAGAAAAAATGCCCCAGAATTCAAATTTTCTACTGGTTAACCGGTTAACAAGGATGTGGTAACCGGTTACTTATTGAAAATTTTGTAAAACACCATTTTTTCTATTCTTTGGTAAGATAATAATGTTTTTGCGTACCTTTTCCCTGGTTCATCATAAGACAGGTTATGACGAGTTTATATGTCACCTTCATCCAATATTCCAAGCTCTCTTCGATTTTTGTAAAACGGTTCCTTTGCGAGAGGCTTGATGAAAATGTCGGCCAGTTGGTTATGAGTATCCACAAATGTAACTTCAGCATCCCCTTTGAGCACATGGTCACGAAGGAAGTGATGGCGGATGTCGATATGCTTCGTTCTTGAGTGCATGACTGGATTTTTCGTAATGTTGTTGGCACTTATGTTGTCACATCTTAGAGGAATACATCCGAGATCTATTCTGAAATCTCGAAGTTGTTGCTTTAGCCAGAGTATCTGAGCACAAGAGCTGCCTACTGCTATATATTCTACTTCGGCTGTACTCAGAGCAACACACGCTTGTTTCTTGCATGCCCATGAAACTAGTACATTTCCGAGAATGTGACATGTTCCAGTCGTGCTTTTCCTATCTGTTTTACATCCTGCATAATCCGCGTCAGAGTAACCAATTAAATTGCACATACTATCTTTAGGATACCATAGGCCAACATTTGTCGTTCCCTTGAGATACTTCATGATTCGTTTGACGGCGGTGATATGTGATTCCTTTGGATTAGCTTAAAAATGAGCACAAAGACATACACTAAACATTATGTCAGGACGACTTGCCGTCAAATACAACAAGGAACCAATCATACCTCGATATTTGGTGATATCAATTGAAGTACCGGATTCGTCTTGATCAACATAAGTTTCGGATCCCATAGGGGTAGACATTTGCTTGCAACTATCCATGTCGTTTCTTTTCAAGAGTTCTTTGTAATACTTGGATTGATTTATGAAGATACCATCGTCTAGTTGCTTGATTTGTAAGCCGAGAAAATAATTAATTTTACCCATCATGGACATCTCGAATTCTCCTTGCATCATTGAGGAGAATTCTTCACACATATCTTTGTTTGTTGATCCGAATATGATATCATCAACGTATACTTGTACCAACAATGTGTTGTTCTTGATTCTTTTGATGAAGAGAGTTTTATCAACCTTTCCTTTTTCAAAACCTTTTTCACAAAGAAAGTTGCTAAGTCGATCATACCAAGCCCTAGGCGCTTGTTTCAATCCATAAATAGCCTTTCTTAGCTTGAAAACATGTGAGGGGTTCTTGAAATCTTCAAAGCCTGGGGGTGTCTTTATGTAAACTTCTTCGTTGATGTAGCCATTAAGGAATGCGCTTTTGACATCCATTTGAAAAAGCTGAAAGTTTAGTGAGCAAGCATAAGCAAGTAAAAGGCGTATAGCTTCTAACCTTGCTACCGGAGCGAATGTTTCTTCGAAATCAATTCCTTCTTCTTGGTTGTAGCCTTGTGCGACCAACCTTGCTTTGTTACGAACACTGATGCCATTTTCGTCAAGTTTGTTTTTGAAGACCCATCGAGTTCCAATGATGTGTTTATTGCTAGGTCTCAGAACAAGGTCCCAAACTTAATTTCTTTCAAATTGATTGAGTTCTTCTTGCATAGCAATAATCCATTGGTCGTCTCCTAAGGCTTCATCAACTTTGGAAGGTTCAATTTGAGAGATAAAAACCATGTTTAAGGAAGCATCCTTTAAATTCAATCTTGTTGAGACTCCTTGACTAATGTCACCAATAATCTTGTCGATTGGATGGTCTCTATGAGTTCTCCATTCTTTAGGTAGATCATTGATGTTTGCGTCTTGTGGATCTTGTTCTTCATGGTGTTCCGGTTGATTTTCATTACCGGATATGAAATCTATCACTTGAGGAATATCTACTAAGTCATCATCATTATCAACAATAATATCCTCCTTGGAGGGGTTAGTTTCATCAAATGATACATGCATAGATTCCTCAATAGTTAAATTTCTTTTGTTATAAATCCTATAAGCATTGCTAGAGAGAGAATAACCAAGAAATATACCTTCGGCGGTTTTTTCATCGAACTTACCGAGATTATCTTTGTCATTATTAAGGACAAAGCATTTGCATCTGAAGATATGAAAGTAGGCTATGTTCGGTTTTCTTCCCTTGAAAAGTTCATAAGGAGTTTTCTTCAAGATAGGTCTAATATTGACTCGATTACTTACAAAGCATGTCATGCTTACCGCATCCGCCCAAAAGTATTTTGGAAGATTGGAGTCGCTAAGCATTGTTGAGGAGTCCTTGGTGCCGAGAAGTTGTGAGAGATTCTATTTTCATTGCAAAATTCTTCAAAGGAAGCATTTTGGAATTCTCCACCATGGTCGCTTCTTATGGAGGCAATGGTTAGTGACTTCTCATTTTGGATTTTCTTTTCATACTTCTTAAATGCTTTGAATGTGTCATTTTTCTACACTAAAAAGAGAGTCCAAGTGTATCTAGAGAAATCATCAACAATGACTAAGGCATAAATATTACCTCCGAAGCTCCTTGTTCTTGATGGACCGAATAAGTCCATGTGCAGCAGTTGTAATGGCCTTGAAGTGGTCACTACATTTTTGGATTTGAAAGTTGATTTATGTTGTTTCCCCTTTTGGCACGCATCACAAAGTCTATCTTTGATAAACTTCATCTTGGGCAAACCAATGATAAGGTCATGCTTGATCAACTTATTCAAATGTTCCATATGAATATGTGCGAATCTTTTGTGCCAAAGCCATGAATCGTTGTTCTTTGCCATGAGACACTTTACCTTCAAAGACAAGTCATTAAGGGAAATCATACAAATATTGTTAAGGCGTTTACCTTTTAGTTTAACCTCATGTGTGACTTCGTCTTCTATCAAGCACTCAGCTTTAGTGAACTTGATCTTGAAGCCCTTATCACATAGTTGACTAATACTAAGAAGATTGTGCTTTAGTCCTTCGACATAAAGAACATCTTCAATGGATGTGAAAGGTGTTTCAACAACAATGCCTTTGCCAAGAATCTTTCCTTTGTTGTTATCTCCATATGTAACAAAACCCTTGGCATTAAGCTTTAGATTTGAAAATTTGTTGATGTCTCCCGTCATATGCTTGGAACACCCACTATCGAGATACCATAAGTTTGATGTGGATTCCAAGCAAGCCTACAAAACAAATTAAGTTTTGTTAGGTACCCAAGTTGCTTTGGGTCCTTCATAATTAGTGCCTTTCTTTACCCATACGTAATGCCCATTAGCAACACTAAAGTTTCTAATATAGCAAGCATTAGGTGTATGGCCTTTAATACCACAATAAAAGCATGTTGGTTCAAAATTACTTCTATACCTAGAAGGATAAGACTTCTTCTTAACAAGGTTTTTATTTTTAGGATAATGATGAACTATTTTAGGTTTGTTCACTTTCTCTTGGATTGGTTGGTCACTTGCCTTAACAAAGATTGTCTTGTTTGAGCTTGGTTTTGAAAACTTTGAGTAACCAAGCCCACTTTTATCATTTGAATATCTTTATTGGCTAAGTACACCCTCCAATCCAATTTGTCCTTTTTCGTATCTTTCAATAACTCTTTTTAGTTGGACAATTTGAAAAGAAAGTGACTCACATTTATTGCATACAAAATTTTGTTTTTGACCACTAATCATCTTTTCTTTTTCAACTTCAAAACCTTTTTCCATTTTCTCAATTTTCTCTTCCAAAACTGAGATTTGTTTCTTTTGAGATGATATAGTTTTATACAAAACTTTGTATTCATTTAATAATTCATCTATGGCACCTTGCACATCATTATCAAAAAGCGAAAAATCATTACTAACCTCATTTACTTCATCATCAGAATGGTGTGAGGCCATTAATTCTAGGTTTGCACTTTCATCACTATCCGAGTCGGATGACGAGCTTATTTCGTTATCTTCCCATGCGACATAAGCCTTTTTGTACTTGTTCTCCTTCTTGCTTTTGAATCCACTTTTCTTAGGTAGTTTAGGACAATCTGGTTATATGTGGCATTGCTTACCACATTCATAACATGTTACCTCTTGCATTAAAGTGGAAGCTTCTCTTTTCTTGAAGTGTTTCTTTCTTTTCGCATAGAAGGAAGGTTTGTCATTCTTACCGAAAAATTTGCCTAGCCTTTTAACAAGTAACAAGAAGTTTTCATCCTCCTCCGGATTGTCTTCTTTCTCAACATCTTTGGAGTCAACTTTCAGAGCGATGCTTTTGGACTTCTTATCTTGATTCTCATGTTTTTCAAGTCTTCCAAGTTCCGTCTCATATTCTTGAAGTTTTCCAAACAATGTAGCGGAAGTCATTGTGGATAGACTTTTCTTTTCTGATATTGCCGTCACTTTTGGTTGCCATTCCCTGGTTAAAGATCTAAGCACTTTAAGATTCAATTCATCATTACTTAAAGTCTTACCTAGAGCTTTTAGATAATTTGTCAAGTGCACAAATCTTTTCTGCAAGTCAAGGATAGATTCTCCGGGTTGCATTCTAAACAACTCGTATTCTTGACTCAAGGTATTTAATCTTGATCTTTTAACTTCAGCAGTTCCTTCATGAGTTTCTACCAAGGTATCCCATATTTGTTTTGTCGTTGTGCATGCCGAAATGCGAAAGAATTCATCCATGCTGAGTGCATTTTGAAGAAGATTTATTGCCTTTTTATCATAGAGGACCTTCTTCTTATCATCATCATCCCATGAAGTTTTAGGCTTTGTTGAACCAACGGCGTTAACAACCATTGTAGGAACAAAAGGACCATTTTAGACAGCATCCCATATTTCTTCTCCTTGTGCTTTTAAATGAGCCTTCATCCGAATTTTCCAGAAGTCAAAGTATTCACCACAGAAAAGTGGAGGCTTGTTATTGCTACCACCATCTCTGAAGACTAGATTATTGTTTGCGGAAGCCATTTTGGATCGTCTAGGAACAGGTTACCTATAACCTGCTCTGATGCCAATTGTAAGTCTGAAATCAGTCTAAGAGGGGGGGGGGGTGAATTAGAAACCTTGAAATTTTCTTGTTGTAAGGATTATTTTTCTGGTTTATAATGGTGTTTAGGAAAGTGGTAAAGTGCAGAAAAATAATGACACGACGATTTATCCTGGTTCCCTTCACAATCCTAAGGTACATCCAGTCCCCTTTCCAACAAGAAAGAGATTTCCACTATTTGTTTGGACTTGTACAATGACCAACAAAGACCACCAAGAACAAACTCTTGGATTTCCAACAAAGTCCACTTATGAGAACAATCCTCTCAAAGTGACTCTCTTGTTTCTAAACAACAAGGAAACCTTCTTAGTGATAAGAGAACAATCCTCTCCTATGCACCTCTTACTATCAAACAAGTAAGGATAAAACACTCACTATCTTAATTCCACTAATGCTGGAAATATTAAGATGTGAAGAACAACAAGTGTATAATTTAAATGGAAGTTTGAATAATCTGGAAATATCTGCATATCAATCAAAGGATTGATCTTCTCCTTTTGAAATAATCAATCTCACAATGTTTATAGAAGTGTCCAAATGCTGCATATGAATTTTGGACACTTATCTTTGAAAATAGTAAACAAAGAAAGATTGTGAAAATTAATTATTAAGGAGGTGATTTGCAATCTGAAAATTTTTAGTTTAAATATCCTTCTATGAACCTCTTTAACTAGATGCAAACAACCAATGGATGCCATGGTTCATAGAGAAGAAGCATGAATTGAAAATATGAAAAGTTGCAATTTTTCTACAAAAATTCCCAGTAGTAACCGGTTACCCAAATTGTGTTAACCGGTTACATTAATTGTAACGTTAAGAAAAATTCAAATTTTAATCTGTGTAACCGGTTACCATGAAAGTGTTAACCGGTTACATGCTAACAAAATCTGCCCAGAAATTGAATTTTGTTTCGGGTTAACCGGTTACCCCAAAAGTGTTAACCGGTTACCACTATTGAAAAAAGGAAAAATTGAGAACTTTTAAAAGCTGTAACCATTTTGAAATAAATTCTAAGTGTCCATATCATATTATGCATGCAACAATCAATTGAACACTTTATATATAAACAGTAACTAAGATTAAATTCCAATTCCTTTGTGATCAATTTCTCGAGCGACTTTGAGCTATGTATGATTGAAACTTTGTGTGAATTTGCTCTATTGAAGTCTTGATCCATTCTTTGATGATTGACCATGTACGTGCATCGTTGTCTTCATCAAAATACTCGAGAAGCCATGTCTTCACAACTTTCGCTTTGAACTTTGAACCAAGCAATAATCAACAAGCCATTATCAATATCAAACATCATGAAGATCAAGGCTTCAAATAAATATGACCACATCCAAGCAAGCAAATCCCACAGCTAGCAATCTTCTTTTTCTTCTCATGTATCAGATGAAATACTCTTTGATCCACTCAGAATAAAGCATTAGATACAAAATCAAAATAACAGTTTACATCAAGACCATATAACAAATAAGCTTAAATGAATCCCAATACTTGTATCAGATGAATGCTCAATTCTCAATAACTTGGTCTCAAAATGTTGGCATTGGTCAAGTCCTTTTTTGGATAGGGAATGTTGCCTAGTTCTAAGTCCAAAAGTTTAGATCAAGATCAATAGTCAACCAAACATTTTTTAGGGTTTTTTTGTTGTTTATTAAGTATTTTAAGGTCCCAAGACCATAAACACAATCAAAATACACAAACAAAATATATACAACCACAATATATGACTCAAATGAGTAAAGTGAAAATGGCATAAATATAAACACGTTAAATGATATGTAAATGACAATGAATGTTAAATGACTTAGAAATTAAATTGCATAAAGTAAATGACTTGAAAGTAAAACAATATTAACAAGAGTTAGTCAAATGTTAGTCAAGGTTAATTGGATTTTAGTGGAGTCTTGCTTTTCAATTGATTAAGTCATTCTTTGGAGAACACTCAACCATCTATTCACAAGTATGTATGAGAGACTTACAATAGGAAGGAAAAAAGGCCAAGTTTCCACACAATACCATGAAAGATGGGGGACTTACAATCCCACTTACTAGAATGGTATGGCTTTAGGGTCAAATTTATCTTTATGTTAAGCAATCATAATTGGACTTATGTAGAAGTCACAACTATCTGAGGCCGGGCAATAAAAATTTAGGTGTTAATGCATGTTAGATATTTGGTATAATAAATCAAACTGCTAAAACATACCACACACTAAAAGAAAGATCAAAATGGATGGACCTATCTCATCCATACTTGTATTGGTTCATCTAACACAAAGTCATTGATGAACCAATTAGCCTTAGGATATTGAGACTTCATTGGCCAATGAAAGAAATGGGAAAGAATAGGGATGAAGATGAAGTGGGGATGGGAGTGGGGGAAACACAAATTGGTCATGAGAGGAGTTTTATCAAATTAAAATCATTCATTCATTTTGGGAGATGAAATGTATATTTCATCAATCCTCTAAATCTAATGCTTTTAATCCAATAAAAGTCAAATCAACCTTGACCAAGGCCCAAACAGATAGTCAAACATCACAAGACCATAAAAATGGTTCAACATAATTTTTACACAATTAATCAATTAAAAATCAAATTAAAAACGCATTAAAATTCAATTTAATTTTTACACAATTAATCAAAATAATTTTTACACAATTAATTTCAACATAATTTTTACACAACTCATCCATTAAAAATATGCACAGAAAACATTTAATTCATGAAAAATATCAAAATTAATCCAAAAAAGAATTTTAATTCAGAAAATGAAAGAGAAAAATATTTAAAGATTTTTGGTGAAAGTCCCATATTTTTTGGATTAAAAATGAAATTAATATGAATTAAACAAAATAAAGCAATTAAATGAAAAATCTGAAAATACAAAAAAACAAGGGCCATCAGATCTCCCTCATTAATTTAGGTGGAAGATTTGATGGCCACGCGCACTATCCATGATGGACTTGAGTCGAAGCGCCACATGCATAGTAATCGAAACCAAGAGCCAAGATTAGAATGCTGGACCAAGATCGGATGGTTAGAACCTTGCCAACACATCACCGGAGTCCTAACTCTGGTCATCTTCTCCGGTGATGGCCACCAGACTGGTCGAACCTAAACTTCATGAAAAATGAAAAACAAGGACACTATTTTGAAGATAAAATGCTCAAGATCACGAATCTGGACTCAATTTTCTCCAATTCCAAGTATATAAAAAGATACAGGGATTTGAATTTTGAGGATCATGAATTGAGTTGCTTCGATTTGACCTCAAAGCAACTCAATATTGTTTCCTACATTGGTAGAACTTCAGCTAACAAAAAATCACAAAGAATAGTGAAGAATTGAGAGAGAATCAAAGAGATGGAGTTTCTAAAATTTAACCTTCAAGTAGCTTCAATTCATCTTGATCTTGATCTTGATTTGCTTGATTCTTCCTCCTCTTGCTTGCAGTGATCAATTGAGATGAAAAGGGAAATGAATTCTTGGAGTTTGAACTTCAAAACAGAAGATGAAATTCAAACTTGATTTCAATGAAATTCTCAAGAAATTCTATGGAGTGAGGGGTCTGAGTTCTCTTGGTAAAGCTTGGGTAAGGTGTTGATACATTTATGAGCTCGGGGCACTTATATTTATAGGCTTACTCAATTCTTTTTGCACACTTCAATTCAAAACCCAAAAATAGCAATGATCTCATGCATGCTTGCATGGGCGTGTACAAAGCCCAATCAATGATGTCAAAGGGTCCAAACTTAATTCCAAATGATGCTGAAATGAAATCAAGGGACCATGCAATGTTGAAATGAAAATTGGTCACAAATCTTTCCAAATGCGGCCATGCATTACACCCATGCACAAGTCCCTCAATTTTGATCCAAATGATATGATTCTGGAATTTATGGAATTTTTGGAAAGCCGATATCAAGGGGAACAACTTTCATGTTGAGCACTTTTTCATTTGAAGCTTCGATCATGATGAATTTTGAGGTGGAAGTTTGGAAAATCAAACATATTTGAAAATTTTCTAAGTACCAAGTCAAATATTCACTACTTCCACCTTGAATAACATTTCCTATGGACTTCAAATGGAAAAAGTTTCTTCATCAAAGTTGTATCTCTTTCAAACCTCTTCAATTTGGTCACCAATTTGACCTCATTTGAATTTGGCATGAAGGCATTATGCATTTTAGAAGTTGAGGAAAATCACTTCTTCAATGGCAATTGCCCAAAATGACCTATAATTTTTCCTCTTGGCACATGAATTTACAAGTTGAATTTGAACTTCCTCCAAACATAAAATTTTAAGAGGACATATTTAATTTGATCATGAAACTTGAATGGATTTCATCTCATAAAAATTTAGCAAGTTATGGTCCTTTGAGGTTGACCTCCTAACTAGGGTTCAGACAAAATGACCTATAATCTTTCACCATAACAAATGACTTTACAATAAAAAATAGCTCTTGACTTCAACATGAAAGTTGTTTGGAATGTAATTAGGAGTAACCTTTCTCTTGGAATCATTTTCATATGACAAAAAATGTACGAGATAGGGTCTATGGAACCCCAATTTTGACTAGTTGACTTTCTCTGATCAAACACCATGAACCACCTTGCTAACTTGACATTCTCTTAATCTTTGGGACTCATGGAGGATAATATGTGTGTAGGATGATGTAACATGAAGTATCCCTTGAAATATTTGATCAAATGTTGAAGAAGCTTGTTGAAGAAGTCACACAAGATACCCAGATGAATTAGGGCTTCCAAGTTAAACAAACTTCAAACTCTTGATGATTTCTCGATCAAAATGATATGTGAAGACCATGGGGATCCATATATGATATATAGAGTCAATGTGAACTATCTCTTGATTGACATCCTTGCATCGAGGGTCTCAAATCCTAGATATGAGCTTGATGGAGCATAGGTGAGCACACACACTACCTACAAAAGAGTTAAATTATACATTGACATATTTTTTGGTATTTTGGTTAGTAAATAATGAAAAACAAATATGATATAACAAAAAGTGTTTAGTGATCTCTCAAAATGCAAACCCAATGAATGAGGGGTAAGGAGGATGCTAAGGTGTGATCCCAAAGCTAATGCATATGATGAGATAGCATGAGGAATCTTAGGGTCAAAATTGGGGTCTTACAGCTGGCCCTATTTAAGGAAATTCTAGCTGAGGATGTGAAGGTTAAAATCTTCGTATCAACTCAGTAGATTGGACTTAAATAAAAACATATAGAAACAAATTTTAGTCCCTACGAGACCTTATGATGCATATGATATGAATGTTAAAACAATCTTTGTGGGGAATAAATTGCCACAAAGGAAAAGAATCCGGAGAGACTGAAAGTCCACAGGAGCATAATGCATTCCATAAGGAAAAGCTCGTTGGGGAATTAGAGACTCTAGGGATAAGAGGTTATGCGTAGGCCAGGCCATGACTTAAAAACTATTGGAGACACGAGAAGAATTCAATGAAATAAATAGATGGAAAGACTTGGTTGGGGATAAGGGAAAATATGAAGTGGAAACAGGTAAGTCAGAATAAAGCTGAGATACCCGAACCAAGCAGGGAATTAGAGATTTCACTGGGGAAATATGCACTCAAACTCAACTGAGGAAGAATGAACTTCAACACCGGAGTACCAGAAGTACATTATCTATTACCGGTTACTGGGTGGGAAAATAATGTATTTTGGCAGAGGGACATCCGGTACCGGTTAGGGTAAACATATCAAGAATGACTCACTGAGAAACATGAGGTGTGTTTGTTACCGGTTAATAGGTAAGAAACAACCTACTGGGGAAAATATCAAATAGGATTTACAAGTACCGGTTACTGGGCAGAAGACCAAAGAGAGAATATTTGTCACCGATTAAAGTGAACATATCAAGGATAGACTCGGAGGAAGAATATCCGTCATCAGTTAGGATGAACATATCAAGGATAGACGGTCGGGGAGAAAGTAGGAATTATATCTATCAATTACTAGGTAGAATACGAAAAAGAGAATATTCGTCTTTGGTTAGGATGAACATATCAAGGATTGACTCAGCAGGGGGAAGCCGGATTTAGGACTACCTGTTACTGGGCAGAAGACTGCAAAGGGGAGAAAATCCGTCATTGGTTAAGATGAACATATCAAGGATTAACTCTGAGGGGAGAAATAGGATTTATATCTACCGATTACTAGATAGAACACCAAAGGGAGGAAAATCCATACTCGGTTAGGAGGAACATATTAATTATTAACTCTCTAGGGAATGAAATAGGGATTGCAACTATCTTTTTACTAGGTAGAATATCAAAAAGGGAGAATATCTGTCATCGGTTAGGATGAACATATCAAGGATATACTACCTGGGGAAACATGAAGATGAATCCGCTGGGGAAAAATAAAGGAAGTAGATTATATTTTATCGGGTATTGGGTAAAAGTAATGTACTCACAAATCGAGAAGAGAATTACCAATTATTGGGTAACAGACTCTCAATGGACCAAAAGTATCTATCTAGATAAGAACTAGAAAGAAACCGTCAAACAGGGACTCGACCCAATGAGGACATAACTCAAGGGGAGTGGTTCCATCCAGATAATTAACTGGGGAAGAAACTGAAACAATAATCATCCACGAGGAAATAACTCAGTGGTGAAATGAGAAAGGTTAAATTCTTTCTGCTTAAGGGGCTGACACTCTATAATTGAAGGAGGATAGACGCACCAAATATGCATAGGGAAATAATATCACCATAGCAGGGGATTAGACATAAGGAATCAAATGCAATAAAAATGCACACTGAAATATCTGATGTTGTGTTTTTATGCATCAATATGTATGCATATGATTATGTTGACAAAACAACACAAAGGATACAAATATCACATATCTGAATCACCACTGCAACACTCGGATAATGTCAACAAGATGGAAACATCAACTAGAGGAAATGCTGGGGATGAACACAAATAATGTGGCTTTGAATAAATTCAACCCTTGCTGGGGAAAGAGAAAAATCTGTTGAGGATCCAAGTTGTAAATTTTGCAGAGAATTTTAGGTCAACACCATATCAAATGGGAGACAACCTCACAGGGGACCGAGTCAAATACTGCTCAGAATCAATATTGTTGTATCTAAATATGAACTCCGCCGAGGAGTACAAGAGATAAAACTCTTCACGGAGGATCTATGCAAACTGCTGAGGATGTAAGCCTTCAACTCAGCCAGGGAAACTGGTTTGCAAGAGGGATTGATCACCAGTTCAACTCTACTAGGAAATAGATGATGAATCGTTCGGGAATTATCAAACCAACTGCTTGGGGAAAACCAACAAGACTCCACATGTCAAGACTTACCCGTTTTCAGGTTGTTGTTGATATTCCTTTTTGAAATCAATTTCCTTTTCAAGTGATTGCTTTTATTATTTAAGAAAAATGATTTTTATTTATTAATTCATTTCAAAATTATCATCATAGAAATTCAATTTTATTTAGATGAAATAAATAAGAGTAGAAACAAATTAGATAAAAGAGCTCAACTTTATTTAATAGAATCGTAGCCTGTAAATGACAAGACTCCATTGATCTTTACAAAGTTGAAAATGGTAATTTACATGGAAATAGGGCTACAATAAATACAATGAACACTACTCTCCCAACCCACTTCAATATCTACTGCGCTCTTTGGCTTTGGTTGAGAAGGATGAATCAAAACCAAACAACTTTCTCAAAACTGCTCTAATAATCAGGACTAACCGAATGCAGTTACTTGCTGTAAGACCCCAATTCTGACCCAAAGATCCCTCATGTTATCTCATCATATGCAGATGCATTGGGATCACACCTTGGCATCCTCCTTACCCCTCATTCGTTGGGTTTGCATTGGGAGGGATCACCAAGCATATTTGATAGTATAATACTTCATTTTTCTATGTTTACTAACCAAAATACCAAAAATATGTCAATGTATAGTTTGTTGCTTTTTTAGGTAGTGTGTATGCTCACTTATACCCTATGAAGCTCATACCTAGGGTTTAAGACCCTCAATGCAAGGAGATCACTCAAGAATTGGTTTATATTGGCTCTAAATATCATATATGGATCCCCATGATCTTCACATGTTATTTTGATCAAGAAATCATCAAGAGTTTGAAGTAAGTTTGCCTTGGAAACCTTAATTCATCTGGGTATCTTATGTGACTTCTTCAACAATTTTCCTCAATAATTGATAAAGTATTTCGAGGTATACTTCCCCTTACATCATGCTATGCATATATAATCCTCCATTAAGCCCAAAAGTGAAGAGGATGTTAAGCTAGCAAGTTGGTTCATGGTGGCTGACCAGAGAAAGTCAACTAGTTAAAACTGGGGTTCCCTAGACCCTATCTCCTACAATTTTTATCATATGAAAATGATTCCAAGAGAAAAGATACTATAAATGACATTATAAACAACTTTCATGTTTAGGTCAAGAGCTAGTTTTGCTTGGAAAGTCAATTTTTAGGGTGAAAGATTATAGGTCATTTTGTCTAAACCCTAGTTTGAAGGTTCCCAAGACCATAACTTGCTCAATTTTCATGAGCTGAAAGCCATTAAAATTGCATGATCAAATTAAGGATGTCTAATTAAACTTTTATGTTTGGAGGAAATTCCAATGCAACTTTCAAATGCATGTGTCAAGAGGAAACATTATAGGTCATTTTGGGCCAATACCATTGAACAAGTGATTTTCCTCAACTTATAAAATGCATAACTCCTTCATGCCAAATGAAAATAAGGTCAAATTTGTGACCATATTGAAGAGGCTTGAAATAGATACAACTTTGGTGAAGGAAATTTTCTCATTTGAAGTTTATAGAAAAAGTTATTCAAGGTGGAAGAAGTGAACATTTGACTTAGGACTTAGAAAATTTTCAAATATGTTTGATTTCCCACACTTCCACCTCAAAATCCATCATGATCCAAGCTTCAAATAAAAACGTGTTCAACATGAAAGTTGTTCCCCTTGATCTCCCCTTTCCGAAACATCTATCATCTCATTTAGATTCCAATTGAGGGACTTGCGCATGGCTTCATTATGGAGAGTGTTTTGGCAATATTGGACTTCACATGATCATTTGCTTTTGCATGCTTGCGCATGATGCATTCAGTACTCTTTAAACGTGAATTAGAAGTAGATTGCACCATCCTCAAAGCCCAAATCATTGCCCATGCACCCATGCAATGAGGTTTCTAAAATTATCCAAATTTCAAGTGGTGCAAATATCAAGTGCATTACCTATTTAAACAAGCTTAAGGCTTTAGATTCATCATCAACACCTTGCCCAAGCTTTGCTAGACCATTGCAAACCCTCAATACCATAGAATTTTCTGAGATTTCTCTTGAAATCGAGCTTGAACTTCACCTTCTGTTTGGAAGTTCAAACTCCATAAATTCACTTCCCTTTTCATTCCATTTGGTTTCTGCAAGCAAGAGGAGGAGAAAACAATCAAATCCAGATCAAAATCAAGTGAAATTGGATCAACTCAAAGGTGATTTTTCAAAAACTTCTCCTCTCCGATTCTCTCTCAATTCTCCACTATTCTTGTTGATTTTTGGTTTTCTGAAGTCCTACCAATATATGCAACAAGATTGAGTTGCTTTGAGGTCAAATCGAAGCAACTCAGTTCATGATCCTCAAAATTCAACTCCTTGTATCTTTTCATATACTTGGAATTGGACAAAATTGATGCCAAATTTGACCTCCTAAGCATTTTTTATTTAAATCCATATCTTTCTTTTTCATTTTTGTGATGGTTGAAGGTGGACCAGTTTGGTGAGGTCCGCCAGAGAAGAAGACCGGAGCTCTGGCTCCGGCGATGTGTTGGAAGCATCTCAACCATAGGATTCATTTAAATTGTTTTAATCTTGAGTGTTGCTTCTAATTACCACACGTGCATCTCAGTTGACTCAAACCTTTGTGGAACGCGCGCTCTGGTCCATCTGATCTGCCACCTCAATTAATTAGGGAGATCAGATGGTCCACATATTTTTGAATTTCTGAAATTCCTTTTAATTGCTTTATTTTTCATTAGTTCATATTAATTTCATTATTGATCCAAAAAACATGGGACTTTCACCAAAAAAATTCAAATATTTTTCTCTTTCATTTTCTGAATTAAAATTATTTTTTGGACCAATATTGATATTTTTCATGATTTAATTGTTTTGGTGCATATTTTTAATTGTTTAAAAATACTTATGACTTTTCAAAAATAGTGGAAAAAAAAATTCAAGGTCCTTTGACCTTGTTTGACCTATGATAAATCTCTTGGCCATTTATTTGGTGTTTTGAAGAGATTTTAGGTTTTTGATAAAATATAATTTAATTTAATGGATTTTAATTTGATTTTTAATTTGTTTTATTGTGAATAAATTGTGTTGAAGCATTTTTATTGACTTGTGAACTTTGACTATGTGTTTGGCCCTTGGTAAAGGTTGATTTGACTTTTGTTGGATTAAAATCATTGGATTTAGGGAAGTGATGAAATGTACATTTCATCTCCCAAAATGAATGAATGGTTTTAATTTGATAAAATTCCTCCCATGACCAATTTGTGTTTGTATCATTTCCCCTTTCTCTTCATCTTCAATCCCTTTCTATCCCATTCCTCTCATTGGCCAATGAAGTGTCAATATCCTAAGGCTAATTGGTTCATCAATAACTTTATGTTAGATGAACCAATACAAGTATGGATGGGATTAGGTTCACCCTTTGATCATTTTCTTTTTGTGTGTGGTATGTTTTGGGAGTATGGTTCATTATACCATATCTCTAACATGCATTAACACCAAAAAAATTATTGCCCGACCTCAGATAGTTGCGACTTCTACATAAGTCCAATTACAATTGCTTAACATAGCGCTAGATTTTGACCCTAAGGCATAACATTCTAGTAAGTGAGATTGTAAGTCTCCCCCCTTTCATGGCATTATGTGGAAACTTGGCCTTTTTTCCTTCCTTTGGAAGATGTCTTGGTTCAAGGATACATTCTTGTTAATAGAGGGTTGAGTGTTCTCCAAAGAATGACTTAAATGATTGAAAAGCAAAACTCCACTAACTTTTAATCAATTAACATTTGACTAACTTTTAATTTCAAAGTCATTTACTTGTATGGACTTTAAATTCAAGCCATTTATCATTTGTCATTATACATATGATTTAACTTGTTTATTTTAATGCCATTTTCACTTTGCTCACTTGAGCCATATATTGTGATTGTATATATTTGTTTGTGGTCTTAGGACCTTAAAGTACATAATAAACAACAAAAACTCTAAAAAATATTTGTGTGGACTGTTGGATTTTGATCTGAGCTTTGGACTTAGAATTAGGTAATATTCCCTATGCAAAAGGACTTGGCCAATGCCAACATTTCTGAAACCAAATCATTATGATGTGAGCTTTCATATGATGCAAGTATTGGGATCCACTTCAGTTCATCTGATACATAGTCTTGATGTGAATGTTACTTTGAACTTGTGTCTAATGCCTTATTTTGAGCTATTCAAGGAGTATGTCATCTAATACATGGGAGCTTAAGAAGAAGACTATGAAGTTGCTTGCTTGGATGTGGCTATCTTTATTTGATGCCTTGATCTTCATCTAGCTTGCTTATTGATATTGATTGATTTTAAAGTCCAAAGGAAAAGTGGGTTTCTATATGACATTCTTGTCTGTTGGATTGCATCCCATTGGTCAGATCTTTTCAACTCTTAACTTTTAAATTTTTTCTTAGGATTAGTCTCTTCATCTCCTCCCATTTATTAAATTTCAAATCTCTCCCTCTTTTCAAAATCTTCTTTGCTTGTGATTTCTAAACTTAGACTCTTTTGGCAAAATTAGAAACTTTGGCCTTATGCCATTGTATTTTTTTAACTCTTTTCTTAATCAAACTTGTAAATGAACTTAACCATATTGACTTAAAATTTCAAAAGACAAAAAGAAATAACACTCATTCAAACTCTTTTAGGACATTTTATGCCCCTTCAAAATTTAAACTTTTGCTAAAAGTAATCCATTCACTTTGAAATTTTTACCACGAACTACGAGGATTTGATCCCTCATTTTTATGTTGGTACGTAGGCACAAGTTTGAAGGTCTTGTGAAACACAAAATATAATTAATAAATTATTTTCTCATCCTCACACTCTATTTATTACAAACATCTTTTATGCCAAAACACCCCCTAGGAGTACCTAGGACACTTTGGGTGTGTAACCAAACCCCTTACCTATAATCTCTGGAATTTTATTAGTTTTGACTTGAAAACTTCTTATCTTTGGGTTTTGTTTGTACTTTTCCATTTTCCTTTGAAAACAATAAAAGCGCGGTGGCGACTCTGGTTTTATTGACGTTAAGTTTATTCATAGCTTAATGGTCATGAATTTACCGCTACAAAAATTAAGTGGCGACTCTGCTGAGGAGTAGTCCTCAGTGGGTTTAGCCTACTTTTTTATGTGTATATAATTGTGTATTTGATGTTTGTATATTTGTTTGTATGATATAATCTGCTTGTTGTGCTTGGTGATCTCTGAGTGATGAGATAAGTTCTAACCTGAACTTGAGTGTAATTAAGATAGGAGGATGGTATAGTCATGTTCGACTTATGTGGAGTAATCCATAACAAGTTGGCTTGAGACCCATCTACTCAATGGAGACCCTTTTTGAGTTATGAATGTCACACAAGTTATTTGTGGTTAGGCATTACTTTCTCTGATTTGGGGTCCGAGAAGCCGAGGACCATAGAACATTTAACCCAACGTGTCCTATTTAGGATGTAGTGCGGAGACTATTCAAGTGTAGACTTGATAACATTTGTTATGCGATACTACACTCAGACGAGTTTCTCTTGAGAATATTATGGGTTGATCAGTCAGTCATCCTAACCTGTAATATCCGATAGATGGAATTAAGACTCTGGGAACTCTTTAGAACATGATCTACAGGTTTTATCCTTAGTACACTCTTTTAGGATGGTTCTTAACCCGAATCCATGCTCGTGACTCCCAACAAACCCTTGATTCTTGGTTGATTCAATCAAGTCTTGTCAATATCAATGGAACTTAGGTGTTGATAAGGTGAAAACCATAATCCACAAAACGGATAATTGATCTTGACAATGAATTGATTCATCCCTTGACCTTTGTTTGTTTGCCTTGTGTGTGATCCCTTATTTGTGGTTGCTGCATTCATGCGCATGATGACATTCATCACACGAAAAATAGCTTCAAGGAACTGAGGTTTTATTTGCAAATATTTTCAGACCATGGATATTAGATGAAGGAACACTAAGAAGTACAGTTTTAGATGTCCCGACTTGAAAGAGTTAAGGAAGCTATCATCTTTTGTATTTGATCCCTTGGACTTCAAGCAACGTCATGGGAAGCTTCTATCTGTGTTGTCTACTGATGTGGTTGAAGGGCTCTTGAGTGTGTTGGTTCAGTTTTATGACCCTCTCTACCGTTGCTTCACTTTTCCTGATATTCAGCTTATGCCTACGTTAGAGGAGTATGCTCATCTCTTGGGAATACCTGTTTCTAACAAGGTGCCTTTTAGTGGATTGGAGGAGATTCCCAAATCTCATCTTATGGCTGAAGCTCTTCATCTGAAGAAGTCTGAGATTAAGGCTCATTGGGGGAAGAAAGGCGGAATCTTTGGGTTGACTTCTGAGTTCCTTATAGGGAAAGATACTTCCCTTTGCTCAAGCCGGTAGTGTTGATACTTTTGAAGCCATATTTGTGTTGCTTATCTTTGGTTTGGATTTGTTTCCTAACATTGACGGTTTTGTTGATGTTAATGTTGTCGCATCTCAAAAAATACGATCCCTCGCGATGGTCGCGGAAAAATTAGTTCGAACAGAGTCGCCACCGAACTTTATTTATCCCAATGAAGGAATAGGAAAATATCGATAAAACCTTTGAAAAATAGAATAATGGTCGTTGCAACCATAACAGAAAGGGAAGGTATTAGCACCCCTCGCGTCCGTTGTACCTAACGGGAACCTTTTAGTATAATTTCCGATTTGAATGTTAGTTGAATGTTAATTGTTTTCTTCAAGTGATAAGGGTCTATAATAGAGATAGATGGAGACCTCAGAAAGGGGAAAAGGTAGGTTTATTATTAGTGTGCTCGCCAAGATCTCGCAATCTCGTGCTTACGTATCCTTATGGTACAATAAGGAAATCAGAGCATTTGTAGTTCGGGGAACTACGGTTGGTTGGTGTCTTTTAATGAACGACTATTTAGATTGCATTCTAAAGGCTAAACATTGGCTTGTCTACTCTCGGTGGAGGCTTAAGCACTAGTTTGTTGTGCGCGTTAGAAAAGATTAAATAGTATTCTTTTTTAAAAGAGTTTCAATCGCACGAGGGCGAGAAATTAGGTTTAATATATTTGGTATTTTAGAAAAACGACAAAAGATTGAGCAATATGGTGCAGACCAATCATTCAATTCTTTTGAGGAATAACAAGGCAAACGCCTTCTACTCCCTTTTTCGTTTAATTATTATTGAAAGTTGTTTGCAGAAATCGAACATGCACAGTAATGAGGCATGTGCCTCCCACTTGCTTATTCAAGGAATAATGAGGCGAGCACCACTCATTCCTTTATCCAAGTATATTTAAAGTATTTTAATCGGAAGTCGATAGTTTGAGTAATATGGTGAACATCAATCATTTAATTATTCGAGAGATGGTGAGGCGAACGCTTCCCGTTCTTCTTCATCCGAAGTTTAAATTATAAAAGGAAGTATTTAGAAATTATATTGATTTGAAAAATGATTTGAATTTGAATTTATAGAATTAATCGGGTTTATATAGGAATACTTGATGTATCAATCATCTAATCGACTTAATTATAATGGAGTAGGTCTCATTGTAAGAAAGCCCAAGAGTAAGCTATATGTGGTTGATGGCGATGCTAAAAGCAATCGACTTACAAAGGTGTTTGAAAGTGTACTCGACATTGAATCAAGAATTATGATTTTAATGGTTAAATCATGGTTTTGGATCGATGATGAAATGGATTGGAATCGAGTTTGTATTATGAAATGATAATGGAAGATGGTAGTGAAATAAGTCGATCAATTTTTAATTAACTAAAATTCGATGAAATCACTTATTTAAAAAAATAAAAAATAATTATCAAAATTAATTGATTTTAACCAAATATTTGAGATAATTAAAATTAATTATTGAAATTAACTAGTTTAAACAAATCTCGATTAATTAATTATTTTATTTAAAAATGATTGAAATAAGTAAATCGTGGATTGAGGAGAGGGAAACGGTGGTGGTTTCGTCGGCGGAAGACGGCGAAAATGGATGAGAGAAAACAATTGTTGAGTTGGTTTTTTATTCTCCGGTGGAAGTGATGGTTTCGTGGTGGACGACGATGCGAGAGGTGGTGTGGAGATTGGGTAGAGTACGGTGTCGTGGAGATAGAACGGATGATGAAACAGGGACGTTGAAGTAGACGGGAGGTGGAGAGTAGCAGGCAGTGGCGTGTAGGGTGTTGCTGATGGTTGTCCGACGAGAGGAAAGAAAGAAAATGCTGGTGGTTCGGCGATGGTGTGGTTTTTTTTTATGGTTGTCGCATTTTGGTGTGTGTGGTGTTGCATGGTGGCGGTGAAGGAGTGTGGCGCAGTGGTTAACGTCGTTACCATTTTGGTGTTGAACCTTGAAGAAGAGGAACCATTCTCTTTTTCTCTTTTCTCGTTTTTGGAGAGAGAGACTATTTTAGTCTCTTGGTGTGTTTTTTGACCAGAGGGAAAGTCTTTCTCTTTTTATTTTTTATTTTCTCTGAGAGAGAGATATTGGAAGGTTCATGAGTGGAGGGAGGTATCCTTGTTTTTTCACGATTTCCAGCTAGCGCCCCCTTTCCTCCCATTGGCCCCCTTTTCCTCTCTCCTTATTAAACTCAAGAAAAATCTTTTTTAGCCCGTTGGGATTTTCGTTACAGCTGGCATTCTTATCCCTTAAATGAGGACGTGTGGCCATGATGGACGAAGGAGATATTTGCTTATTTTCCTTAATTAATATACTAATCAAATCCAAATTTTTGATTGGATAAATGGAATAAGTGTGGATTGCTAATGAGGACCATTGATAAATTTGAATCGACGATCCCGATTGACTCAAAGAAACACAACTAATTTTAAAATGGCAAAGTTGCCCCTTGTAGATGATTTAATTGATTTAAATGGGATTAAATCAATTAACTCAAATAAAATTCACAACTTCTTAAATAATCATGATAAAATTAAAATAAGAACATGGAAAATTCTATTTATTCAACCTGAATATTTTGGCGAAAGAACAAAATTAAAACGACTAAAAATGAATAAAAGTCGGGCGAAAATTTGCTCAAAAAAATAAATCAGATGCACTAAAATGCTTAGCACGAAGTATACTTATTGAAAAAATACCGCGTTTCTTTTAATTTTGAAATAAAATTTCACCAGTTAAAAGGCTCAGACAGGTCTAAATGCGACTGAAAAGGTTGTCGGAAAAAAAATGAGCACACCAGGTTAAACTACGCGAACCGTAGATTGATAATACTGACATCTACAAGTTTGATTTTAAAACTTTTTACCCGCTTATTTTTCATGTATCTGAGAAATGATTTAACCGAATTGTCTGTATATCCAAGAACTTATTCTGACTGATATTTTTGGTAGTATTTATGATGAAATGCATGTCATGCTATACAAATGATGCAAACTAAAAATAAAATCAAACTTATGAAAATTTTAAAATGCCCAGACAAATTTGGGGTACAACAGCTGCCCCTATTTAATTACCTTGAACGAGAAAGTATGAATGACAACAGTCTTCGTACATTTATAGTGGAAGATAATTAAATACGAAAAAGACCCGAATTTTATCCTTTGGAAATGCAAGGAAGAAATGCAGAAAGAAAATGTAACGAGTTCTAAAAGCACCAAGGTATCAGTGGTAGGATATTCAATCAATGTCAACCCTCAAGTGGACACTTAATATCTTACAAAGGTTGCTATTGACATAAGGACGATGGTGGGACAAAAACTGAAAAGGTTTCCGACACCAAAAGGATGACAGTAGGATTAATAAAATCGCTACCATCCAAAAGGATGATAATAACTCAAGATGATTTAAAAGATCGTCGTCACCAAAAGGATGATAGTTGAACAAAACTGCGACGATCGCCATCACCAAAAGGATGATGGTTACAATAGTGATGACAAGAATCGCCATCACAAAAGGATGGTGGTAAGATCACTAAAAAATAAGCTATCACCAAAAGGAGGATAGTTGGACACGATAACGAAAATTATCATCACCAAAGGATGATGGTTAGACCAACAAAATTCAAAAAAATTCATCATCAAAAGGATGATGTCCAATAACAAAACCTATTACCACCAAAAGGATGATAGTAAGCATGTAATCTCAATGATTACCATCACCAAAAGGATGAAGGTAAGATCAAACAAAACTTGTTACCACCAAAAGGATGATAATAAGTCACAATAGCTTCCATTATCACCATCACCAAAAGGATGAAGGTAAGATCAAAAAACAAAAAATTTTACCACCAAAAGGATGATAATAAGTCACAGTAACTTCAATGGTCACCATCACCAAAAGGATGAAGGTAAGATTATAACTTGCAAATTTTGCCATTGACAAAAGGACAATGGTAGTATCATAGTTGCGAAAATCACTTGACACCAAAAGGGTGACAGTTTAATCCAAACGCAATGATTGTTATCCCCAAAAGGATTGCCGACACCAAAAGGGTGACGGTAAGCAGTAATAAATTTAGAGGTCGCCATTCACCAAAAGGATGAAGGTTAGACCAAAACTTCAAGGATTGTCGACACCAAAAGGATGACGGTAAGATCACAAATGTCAAGGATTTACCATTACCAAAAGGATAATGATTATCACAAACAGAGCGATGATTAATATTATTCATTAAGGGACTTTCATCAAAAGGATGATATTAGGAAAAACCCGTTGGAAAATCAGACTACCGACAAAAGTTCAAATAGAACAGACCTGTTGGGTAGTATTGGAACATCACTGGGTAAGACTTGCTTGGGGATTTCGACAACAAAAGGTTGTAGAAAAATATTCTTTGAAATATGTAATTTCCATAAACAAAAGGTTAATGGAAACAACTCACTGAGGAACGCTCAATGAGAGAAGAGCAAGGTAGGAATTTATTCAAAGAAATGTCGTTGACTTAACTGAGAAAAATATCTCAACAAAAGGTTTAAAGGATGTAACTCAATGGGAGACATCCAATGAGAAAACAACATAGGGTAGGAGCTCACTCGGAGAAAGTATCAACGACTCGACTGAGGGTTGACCTAGATACCTATGATTAACTTTGGATCCTGACTCATGTTATATGTATAAATGATATGTATACAATGATGTATGACCTAATTTTATGTATGAGGTGATGTATGTGATGCATGTTTGAAGGCAAAAATGACTGGCTATTTGGGATTGGCCTCCCTTTTTCAAAGGCGATGTCTTTTCTGGATACCAATACTAATTGTATTTGCTTTTATGAGGATGCTAGAAAGGTGGACTTTGGCTTTTTTCGGTAATTGCCACTATGGATTGGACTATTGGTTGGTGTAAAGATATGACTTCCCGACACTCGGTAGTTGATGACGTGATGATCAAACAACAGATGTCGATACTCTCGGTGCCCCAGGTTTGATCTCTTGCTGATACGTTGTGTCTTTACCCCTGAGGAGATCTCGACTTGTTCTTCTGAGGGGTCCGGACGACCTGTAACTAAGCATAGCGACATGGTCAACGCATGATGATTTCACTTTTGACATGCCCTAAGAATTCTTGTCAACATATGATGTTGTACTAGCATGAACTTTCGACATTTTGTTGTGAATTCAAACAATTACTAGTGTCTGACATAGTGTGCTTCGCCGACTTGAAGATATGGAGGGAACTTGCCCCTTGCAACTTGTTTTGCCTCGGTCTATTGGGTATTTAAAGGAATTCTCCTTAAAAGGAAACCTTTAAGAGTGATTATTCCATGGCATGGTCTGAGTTTGTTTCCTCCAACATCTAAATCTTGCAGTGGTTTGCCCCTGATTAGCTAGTTCTCGCAATGGTTCTCTTTAATCGACTGATATTTAGGAGTTGGTTTTCATTGTACTCTTGGGGTAATTTTCCCCTGATTGAGCTTTCGAGGGACTTGCCCCAGACAAACTGAGTATTGAAGTGACTTTCCTCCCTGGTCAACCGCTGCTTGGAGATTTGTCTTATACTGACAAACTCTTAAGTCAACACAGTCAAAAGATGTCATCCCCCTGATCCATAGGATTATGAGGTGGTTTTGATTCGTGTCAGCACCAACGATCAAGTACCTCTCAGATTGCCCCTTGTTTGGCGCTTCCTCAATGTCAAGTACTGACTTGCAGTTAAGAAATGTTCATTCAAGAAATGTTGATTTTGATGCAATATTTATTCAAGTTTTGAAAAAAAATCATTCATTTGGAATGTTGTGGTAGTGTGTGACGAGTGGACTATGAGTCCAAACGCAGTGTTGATTTAGCTAGCGTGTGAGTGATATAGTGAGAATAGAATATTAGTAAATCTCTAGGAGTCAGTTTACACAACCTTGTTGTAGTATGCTTTCAGAATAAACCTTACTTCAATTAGGTCTTTTGAGGGTTGTAGCGTGGCTTGGTTCATGGTTATTGAAAGAAAAGGATATAAGGCTCAAAGTTAATTTTAACCCACCCCTTCTTCATGATGACCTACGATCCTATGCTCAGTTAATTCAACACAACCATTCAACTATTAAGGGAGTTCGGCAGTGTGAGATCTTTTGAAATGACAGTCATCTTATTTTGCTCTTCATAGATGCTGGTGACCCTTTGATTTTGGTATTGTGGTCACCGAATCTTGTTTTATTGAGGACTTTCATTGTCTCTTTTGATTTTAGTTTTGATCCCTAACTTTTGCATGGACCGTTTTTGGAAGCTTTAATCCATCAGGATTGCCCCGGTTTTTGCCTAAGTCGCCTGTTTGGGTGTTCGACTTAGCGAGCTCTTTCTTTGATGAATTTTTTTTGGAAAATTATGACTGCCAAGTCATTGTTCATTGATGAACAACCGACATAACTTTGGATTCTTGTATGGTTTCTTTGACAGTTTAGGATGTTTGCGAAGAACATCATGCAGTTAGTCCTCATATGGGATGTCTCACCTTTGTAATTCGAATGTATAGTCAGATTAACTGAACACTACCCTGCCCCAGGTTAAATATAAGGGTTTGTAGAGCCGAAAGAAACTCCTACTTCTAGGCTCGAAGTGGTTGACTAGGGTTAACTCATTATCTCTCCAATGTTTGGGGATTTAAAATAATGCATGTACATCATCAGCAAGGTTTTATCCAAAAGCATACTATTAGAAATTATGAGTATTTCTTTTTCGTCATCCTCCTTCCAATATTTACTAACAATAGTATGATAAACAAAGTGAAGTGGAAAAGTATGTGTTCGTGCTTCGCAATAAATGAGAGAATACGAAAAGATTGATTCAAAATATGCATAATCATTTCATTAATAAGACCAAATACACATAACAATGCTTAACGCAGATAGTATTTAGACAAACGAGAACAAATTATAAGAGAATGCAAAATGGTAAAATGGCATAATGATTACCTTCATTGAGGAAATGGGCTTTCCCCTCTGGATTTACTATTAGACTAGCTTCGTTAGGAATTATTCTGCTTGTTCAGGCTGGTATGAAGCTTTAAGCTTCGGCAAACCTTTTGATAAAATTCACCTATGACTCTGCATGCGCCGGCATGGGATTTGTTGCAACATTTGGCCTAACTGGTGTGAAAGAAACTGCCTTACTGGTAATCAGGTCTTGAACTTTGTGTTTCAAAGCCTTACAATTATCCACTGTGTGCCCTGGGGCGCCCATATGGTACTCACAATGGGCATTGGCGTCATAGCCTGGTGGATAGGGTGGATTCACAGGTGTTAGCTCTTTCAACGTGATTGATCCACCTTTTAGCAGGTAGGGAAGGATCTTGTTGTATGGTACTGGCAAAGGATCAAAATGTCTTTCTGGTCTCCTTACCCTCTGCTGGTTAGGTTGACGTTGTTGTGGAGCCCGTTGCTGTTGATTTTGGTGTTGTTGTTGGTAAGTTAGCTATTGATATAGCTGTTGATATGGTTGTTGATATGGTGTTGGTATGACAGCGGTAGCCTGATGGTAATGTATGGGAACATATGGATCTATCATATGTCCCCTTCCTCCAATTATGGCATTGGCCTGACCTTCTGGCTTCTTTGGGAGGTTAGGATATGATTTCTTCACTCCACTTGAGGCATTGACGGCGCATGGCAACTTTCCTTTCCTGATGTGGCTCTCAATTAGTTCCCCCAAAGAAACAACCTCAGTGAAGGTTGGGAAGCTGAATCCTACCATTTTCTCCATGTATTGAGCATGAAAAGTCCCCATAAACATATCAATTAGTTCTTTATGAAGGAGAGGAGGTTGAACACGAGATGCAAGCTCTCTCCATCGATGGGCGTATTCCTTAAATGACTCATTGTTACGTTGAGTCATGTCTTGCAGTTGGGTGCGATTAGGTGCCAGGTCAGTATTGTATTGGTAATACCTAAGAAAGGCTTCTGCGAGATCTCTCCATGATTGGATCTGTCCCCTCTCCAACTGCATGTACCACTCCAAGGATGCCCCATTAGGACTATCTTGGAAGTAATGAATCAAGAGTTGATCATTGCTGATGTGGGTCGCCATCTTGCGACAATAAGCTTTGAGGTGAGTTCTAGGGCAGCTAATCCCTTTGTACTTGTCAAAATCCGGGACTTTGAATTTTTATGGAATCACCAGACCTTGCACCAAGCACATGTCGACGACGTCCAAACCGGGAGTAGTGTGAACCTTCAAGGACTTGAATTTCTCTTCCAAAGCATGGAGTCTCTTAACAACTGGGGTCTAGGAGACCTCCAACAACAGGTTTGGTGGGTTGTGGCATGAAGAAAACATCATACTGGTCTTCATCACCCATCACAGATCCATGTCGAGTAGATGCAGTAGAATGTTCAGGGGGGTTCACATTGACCATTGGAATAGGAATAGGGATGGGTCCTCCTTTAGGATGGGCAGGATTACCATTGAGGTCAGTTACTCTAGGGATGGTATGCGATGGCGATCCAAACTGAGCAACAACTCTTCTGGCTTCGGGGTTAGTTTCAACATATTTTTCCTTCTGGGATAAGAGCAACATAGTCTCAAGCAAACGATCCATCTTTGCCTCCATAGATTCAATGTCTGTTCTTATTGAAACTTGGTTTGCCTCAAGTTGTTCGAGTGTCATCTTGTAGTTGCGGTGTGTCTCGTACCGGTGTTGAATAGTCAGCGTTACTGGACAAAGGGTAGAATATGGGGTAAGCTTCTGTTTCTGGTTCATGAAAATGATATGCAATTCATGCTGATGATATGCAAATGAATGAAATTTTTCCATGCTTTTTTCGCAAAGGAATACAAATGCTCATGATCATTCACATGTCGTGTACGTCAGGATAATAGGAAAAAGCATAGGTTTCTATGATTACTAAAAATCCCAAAGGTAAGTTCTAAATTTGTGTTTTCAAGGAAAGAACTTAGAATCACGGGTCATGTTACAAACTTCCTCGTAATGGTGGGATGTGTGAGACCCTAATTTTGACCCTAAGATCCCTCATGGCATCATATCATTGCTCATTGCATTGCCTCAAGGATCATAGCATGTTTGGCTCCTTAACCTTAGGGTTGGGACTTGGTTGAGTGTTTTGAGACCACCAAGCATACTTGTATTGTATATTATTGCTTTTATTGTCTTGTTTACTAACCAAAAGCACAAAAATATGTCACTAACTCTTTTTGTTTTGAAGCTCAAGTGATCATGTGCTCCCATACTCCTAGGAGGCTCATAAGCTCAAAGAAATGGCTAGATGAAGATGAGAACAAGCATGATAATGGTCCAAAAAGCTCCTAATCATCATATATTTCTCCCAAGTATCTCAATTTGCCAATTTGATCAAGATAACCCAAAGGGCTTGAGGATTGTTTCCCAAGAAAACCCTAATTCAACTGTGCTTTGATGGTGCCTTTCTCATTGAAGCAACCTCAACCTATGATCAAATTTAATCAATGGAAGTTATTTCATTCATCATTTTATGCATATATGAGCCTATGTGAGGCCCCTCAATCATTTATTCATCAAGATTGGAAGTTTGGCCTTGAAAAGTTGACCAGTCAAGTCATCTGACTAAACTGAAGATCACTGAGATACATATTTTAATGTGTTTGTCAAATGAATATGACCCCAAGAGAAAAACTGTTCTTAAGAACCATATGAACAACTTTCATGTTCATCACAAATCCATTTAAAACTTTGAAGGTCATCATTAATTTCAAAATATTATAGGTCATTTTGACTTAAACCCTAATTTTGGGTCCAGTTCCCAAGGACCTAACTTCCTTAATTTTTATGATTTTTAGGTGAGACCAAATGCATTGTAAATATTAAGATGTCTACTTCAAATGTTATGTTGTACAAAATTTCATAATCCTAAACGAAATACATGTGATATTACAAAACATTATAGGTCACTTTGGACCTAAGTCATTGAATTTGAAAAATGCCCAACTTCAAAAGCCTATAACTTTCTCATGAAAAATCCAAATTATGCAAAATTTGAGTCTCAATTGATCATCTTGAAAATATCTACAACTTTCTTGTTGGAGGGTTTTTCATTTGAAGTTTGCATCATTGAGACAGAAGGGCTTGAAGAGGCTTGCTTTTAGTGAATTTTTTCAAAAGGTGACTTAGACATGTTTTGTGCCCAAACTTTCACAACCATTTTTCACCAATTTTCAAATGCCAAATGAACTTTTTCCCAACATGACTTTTGTTCCTTATTTCAAGAGCTTTCCAACCAATACTCACATTACTTTTTGTGAATTTCCATGTGTGAGTTTCGAAGAGTTGTTTCTTTATGTCCATTTTGGCATTTCATGATATAACTTGATGTGCAAGCTTGTGTAGTTCATTATACACGTCCAATTCATTCCCAGTTGGCCTCAGCATGGATTATCACCCGTCATTGGGACTCACATGCGCCTGTACATGCCCATTCAAGGAAGATTCAAATCCCATGTACACGAGGGAACCATGCCTTGCAACCCTTTTCAGCTATAAATAAGTGTGCATTCTCATTCATTTGGCAATGAAGTGGAGATCTGAATTGCTGCTAAATTGAAATCCCAACCCTCACTAAAGGAATTTTCAGTTTTCTTTCTCTTTTTCAAGCTTGAAATTCAACATCATTAGTTGATTTTCAAAGCTCAATTCCTTAACCTACCATCACCATCACACTTCAAGAGCAAAAGCAGATCAAGATCTTGGAGAATTCGTGTCATTTGAAGCTTCATTTCAAAGGTAGAACCTCAAACTTTTTTGATCTAGATCTTGCAATACAATGTGATTTTCTTTGGCTTGTGTGGTTTTCTGAAGTCCTCTCACTTGAGGCAGGCCAATGGTGGTCTTAATTGTTCAAATCGTGCCATTCCAATTGACACACCATGATCTTCAAGCTCACATTCTCTCTAAATAGGAAGAGTAAGGATGATCTATGGTTACAGTGGTGATGTACATCACCTAAGCTTCATCTTGATGTCCTTACATTTCATTTTCATTACAATTTATTTTCCTGCGCATGGTGGCCGGAAATGGTTAGATCACCAAAGAAGATGGTGGTTTCCACCACCATCCCCACGTGTTGGCTGTACAGCCCTTGGATCATGCCTAAACGTTATAATCGTGGCCATCCATTGTGATTACTTATTTTAATGCAATGTGTTGCGCGCTTGACTCAAGTGTATCATGTATCCGCGCCTCTGAGCCTTTGATCCCTTGCCACGTCAATTAATGAAATGATCTGATGGGGCTGGATTTTCCTATTATTCCTATTTTCTTTTAATTTTAGTTAATTCCTTTTATTTTCAAAAATTCATAAATATTTTATTTGAAGTTACAAAAATATAAGAGACCAATGCCAAAATTTTTTTTGAAAAATCTAGTTTCATATTTTGATTTTTAATTATTTTTGTGACTTCATTTAATATTTTTTGTGAATTATTTGGTTTTTAATAGTTTTAATTCATTTTAAAATACTTTTTGATATTTGAAAAATCCAAAAATATTTTCCTAACACCTATGGATCATGATAAGTCAATGAAAGATAGTCTCATCAATTTCTTATTTGATTTGCGATTTATTTGAGATTTTAATTCATATTATGTTATTTTTTATGGTTTTTAATTGTTTTTAAATAGTGTCTGATTTCAAAAGTTGTTGAGAAAATTTGTCAAAGTTTGTTTGACCATGGTAGACCTACGAGAATTTAATTAGACTTGTTGAAGTTGATTTGAATTAAATTTGAGGTTTGACCATATTTTGATTATTTTATTTTGCGTTTATTTTTAATTCAAAAATTACCAAAATAATATGTTTGACTTGTTGACTTGTAATCTTCATTTCCTTTCTGGTTGGCATTGATTGATGATGACTTGATTCACATTTGATCAATTGAGTTTGATACTTGAATTCTCTTTCCATTCATTTCATCTTCATCCCTTTCTTTTTATTTTAGCCAATGAGTTAATGTCTTATGGTTGGTCTTGACAAATGAGAGGTTTAACCTTCTTTGATCCAAACCAAACTCAACTTGATCCAAGATCAAGTGAGTTGTTTTGTGTCCAGGATAGGTTGCTTCTTGGTCAAGCAAAAAACCTAAAGTCCATACAAGGCTCTTCCCCTTTTGTTTTGGCATGACAAGGTTTTGGAGCTTGGCTTACTTGTCATGATCTCTAACTTGTGTTTATTTGCCTATAATTTTATTGACCGACCTCAGATAGGTGTGACTACTACATTAGTCCACTTACGATTGCTTAACATAGCGCTACATTGTCTTATGACAAACTAACATGACCATACTAATTACTAACTTTAATTTGAGCATTTAATTTCTTGCCCTTTACTTTAATGCACTTTATTTCTTGCTCATTTATTCATATTGCTTTTCGCTTCGCTCACTTGAGCATATATTTTATATTTATGTCATTTTCCTTTTGCTCATTTGAGCTCATTATTGTATATAAATATATGGTTGTCCTGTGATTTTTATTTTATTTTATGTGAACCTAATGCAAAAAGGAGAAAGGACTTAGAATTAGGACATACCTATGCTTAAAGGATTTCAAGAGCAACTAGGCCTCATGCCTTTAGAATGCTAAACTTGTTGAAGAGCAACTAGGCCTCATGCCTTTAGAATGCTAAATTTCAAAGTTGACTTTAAAAGGACTTCTAATCTAAACTTATTATTTGTCCATTCCTTTTATTGTGTTTTGAACTTTTTGATGTTTGCTCTTGTGTGATAGGGATTCCATCTTGAGATTGTGTAAGAGGACCATTGTCATGAGTAGCCAAGTTAAGGGAGACAAGCCAAATGGAAATCCTAGGAGCTTAAATTCAAATTCTTGATTGCTTGATTGTGTGTTAAGTCCAAAGGAAAGGAGCATCTTGAATCATCTCTATGATTCCAAGAAAAGGAACTCTAAGGGTTTATCTTTTCTCTCTTATCTTTGCATGCTTTAGGACTAGCCCTTCTCTTCTTCTCCCCACTCTAACCATGCCAAAATCTTTTCTTTCAAACTTAGACATTGTTTCAAATTAGAAACCTAGGCCTTATGCCTTTGATTTTTCAAAACTCTTTTCATCAATACTCATTGTGAATAAATCTTAATCCAACTTTGACTTCATTTTGTAGATAAACCTAACTTGTAAATATAACTCACTTCAACTTGCTTTTGTGGTTCCAATGGCCACCTTTGTTAAAATTTTTCATAAAACATTAGTCATAGGTTTGAGTTATCATAGTGGTAATGTAAATCTCACCTCATCCTTAGTGATTGGATTATAAGTCTTCCATACTTATTATAGGGATAACCCCTCACTAGTATGTTGAAGCTCTCCTCACATGGTGGATTGTTGGTTTAGGTTGAGTTTTCTCCCTTTGATAACAAAAGACCTTAAGGCTTTTGATCAAATCAATTCACCAATCTTTGTGATTTTTACCCTGAACTACGAGGTTTTGATCCTACCTTTGTGATGGTACGTAGGCAATGGGTTCATCAATTCAAATAACAAAATTGTAAATATAATCTATTCTTTTCTCATCCCTCCAATCTTTTGCACATATTTTCACAAATACCAACCTATAACACATGTTTGCAAAAAGAGGTTCTCTTAGAGTACTAAGGATGTTTTGGGTGCGTAAAACCTTCCCATTTCATAACCAACCCCCTTACCTAGATCTCTGACATTTTTATTAGTTTTTTATTTGAAAAATTTCTTACCTTGGATTTTGTTCGCGTTTTAGCCTTTCCTTTGGACAAATAAAAATGCGGTGGCGACTCGAATTGTATGTGTACTTTTGGTTTAGTCAATAAACCTAAAGGTAACGAAAACCCCGCTACAGAAAAGTGGCGACTCTGCTGGGGATAAACTATTTTACCATCTCTAGTTGGTTTAGACTACTTTTTGCTTATGTGTGTTGTATGTTTATATTTATTGGTGACATATTATTGCTTGATATATTAATTGCGTGTATGCTTGGTGGTTTCTTGTGAGATGAGTTCTATACCCGAACTCGAGTGCACTTATGATAGGAGAATGGCATAGTCTTGTTGACTTGTGTGGAGTTATTCCTTAACAAGTTAACTTGCAAGCCCATTCACTTGGTGGAGGTCTTGTTGGGATCAATAATGTCACACGAGTAGTCGTGGTTAGGCATTACTCTTTCCAATATAAACCTTAGAAGCCAAGGACCTTAGATACCTAGCCCATCTTGGCCTATTTTAGGACGTAGTGCGAGGGTCGTTCAAGTGTAAGATTTGAGGCGATTGTTACGCGATACTACACTCATAAGAGTCCATCTTGAGAATATTTTTGGAATACGAGTAGTCGTTTTATCTGATAATATCCGAAAGATGAGATGATGACTATGGGGACCTTTTTAGAACATGATTGTCAGGTTTAACCATAGTACACTCCCATTGGGTGGTCCTTAACCAAGACTCCATGCTCGTGACTTACAACAAATCCTTGATTCGCTGTTGATCCATTCTCGTACATTCTCATTATCAATGGAACTTGGATGTTGATAAGTTGCAAACCATAATCCGCCAAAATGGATGATTGATATTGACAATGACGTGAGCCATCCCGTGACCTTTGTGTGGTGTGACTTGCTTGATCCTTGAGTATTATTGTTGCATTCATGCATTCATACATTCATTCGCATCCATATCATTAACAATAAAAAGTTTTCAAGGAACTTAAGAGGTCTATTTGCAAATTTTCAGACATGGATAAGTAAAGAAGGAATACGAAGAAGTATAGTTTCAGATAACCCGACTTGAAAGAGTTAAGGAGTTTGACATCTTATGTATTAGAGCCCTTGGAGTTCAAAGCTCGTCATGGGAAGCTCCTGTCTATTCTTTCTACTAAGGTGGATGAAGGTCTGATGAGTGAGTTGGTGCAGTTCTACGATCCTCTGTATCGGTGCTTCACTTTTCCGGATTTCCAACTTTTTCCTACACTTGAGGAGTATGCCTATCATGTGGGTATACCTATTCTTGATCAGTTGCCGTTCAGTGGTTTGGAGAAGATTCCTTCTTCTCAAGAGATTGCTAATATGCTTCATGTGGATGTATCTGACATTGTTGCTAATATGACTATCAAAGGAGGAATTCAAGGTCTCCCATCTGATTTTCTGATTGCCAAAGCTACTTTGTTTGGGAAGGCCATGAGTAAGGAATCTTTTGAAGCCTTATTTGTACTCCTCATTAATGGGATAGTGTTATTTCCCAACATCGAGAACTTCGTGGATGTGAACGCTATTAGGATTTTCTCTTCTCTTAATCCTATTCCTACTCTGTTGGGTGACACTTATTTCTCTTTGCACATGAGGAATGCAAAGGGTGGTGGTTCCATTGTATCCTGTCTTCCTCTGTTGTACAAGTGGTTTATTTCGCACTTGCCTCAGACGCTTGCCTTCAAGGAGAACAAGGGATGTCTACGGTGGTCCAGGAGACTTATGTCTCTCACTAATGATGATATCTCTGTAAGAACAAAAATTGTTCTACAACAGATTCCAGGATTTTGATGATAACAAAGGATGAAACCAAAAACAGCACTCTAACGAAAAGTTTCTAAGTGTGCAGGATTCTGAACAAGAAGAAAGGAATCTGATTGCGTTATCAGATACAGAATCAAATCAGATACAAATTATCAGAAGATCAGAAGCATCTGAAGTAGAAACGCGCTTTAGAAGTTCTGACTCTGAGCAAAATAGCAGATCAGAATATCAGAAGCATCTGAAGAAGAAGTGTGCTCTAGAAGATCTGACTCTGAACAACGGTATATCAAAATTCCAGAAGCTCTCGACGTCATCTGAAGTCACCATCAGAACTCTAAGCGATCAAAATCATCAGAAGCTCTGAAGCCACATAGCAAGATCTCAGATTAACAAAGTTACGTAGACTCTGATAATGGATTTCCTAATTCAGAATGAGTAACGTCAACTTCAAATTTAAATGGAAAGAAACTATAATTGGAAAGAAGTTATTCAGGGAGACAAACTTGTTCTGGCAAGAAACAAAGAAGTTATGGCATTAAACTCTCATCAAGACTAAATATCTTCCATTACTACAAACGGTCGCTTTTCACCGCTATATAAAGAACGGCGAACCTCTTTGAGAGATACACCTGAACACACTGAAATATTCTCTCTCTCAATCTTTCACGAGCTTTTGCTCAGAACGTGAAATATTCTATTTGCTCTTACTGCTGTAATACTTGCTTTATCCTAGAAGCACTCTAGATTACAAACTCTGTTTTTATCTAAGTTGTTTTATATTCCTCAAGTGACTCTGCGCAGTCTGTATACTTGAGAGGACTAAGAGACCTTTCTCTTAGATGTTGGTTGTAATAATCTTTCAAGATTAGTGGATTAAGTCCTTGTTGAAGGCGAAATCACCTTGGCCGGGTGGACTGGAGTAGCTGTGTGTTATAAGCGAACCAGTATAAAATCCTGTGTGATTTTATTTTGCAAAAGCGCTTATTTTCCAAAACAATTCAAACCCCCTTTCTTGTTTTTCTCACCTTCAATTGGTATCAGAGCTTCGGCTCTGTTATTGATTTTCCAATCAAACACTTAACCGTGTAGAGAGATCCCGAACGAGAAAAACTATGGCCCACACAAATGAAACAGACAGTTACAATGCTAAGCCTCCTGTCTTTGATGGAGAGAAATTCGATTACTGGAAAGATAGAATTGAAAGTTTCTTTCTAGGCTATGATGCTGATCTCTGGGACATTGTCACAGATGGATACAAACCTCCTGTCACAGAGGATGGAGTTGAAGTTCCCAGAAGTAAGATGTCAGATGATCAGAAGCGTGTTTTCAAAAATCATCACAAGGCCAGAACCATACTTCTCAACGCTATATCTTACAACGAGTATGAAAAGATCACCAACAGAGAAACAGCCAAAGACATACTTGACTCTCTGAGGATGACTCATGAAGGAAACTCTCAGGTCAAAGAAACAAAGGCTCTGGCGCTTATCCAGAAATATGAAGCCTTCAAAATGGAGGATGACGAAGCCATAGAGGTAATGTTCTCTAGATTCCAAACTCTTATTGCAGGTCTCAAAGTTCTAGACAAAGGGTACACAACTGCAGACCACGTCAAAAAGATAGTCAGAAGCTTGCCAAAGAAGTGGAGACCCATGGTCACTGCTCTGAAGCTGTCTAAGGATCTGAACAACATCAGTCTTGAAGAGCTTGTCAGTTCCCTCAGAAGCCATGAGATAGAACTAGAGGAAGATGAACCTCAGAAGAAGAACAAGTCTGTAGCATTAAAGTCCAGATCTGAAAGACGCAAATCTGACAGAACCAAAGCATTCCAGGCCGAAACAGAAGATGCTGATGACTCTGAACAGGAAGATTCTGATGATGAAGAAGAATTGTCCCTCCTAACCAGAAGAGTTAAACAACTCTGGAAAAAGAGGAACAATAACTTCAGGAGACCAAGACCCAGAGGGGATCGATCAGAATCAACGTCTAAAGGTAAAACTAACAAAGATGTTACTTGTTATGAATGTAAAGAAACAGGTCACTACAGGAACGAATGCCCCAAGCTGAAGAAAGACAGTTCCAGAAAAGAAAGCTTCAAGAAAAAACCCCTCAGAGCCAATAAGGGATTAATGGCCACCTGGGATGACAGTGAATCTGACTCATCAGGATCTGACTCTAATGAACAGGCCAATGTGGCATTCATGGCTACCACATCCAGAAACAGTTCAGATGAAGAATCTGAAGAGGTATTTTCTGAACTCTCTAGATTTGACTTAGAATCATGCTTGTCTGAAACTCTCAGCTCATATCAGAAACTAAAAAAAAAATTTAAAGCTGTGAAAGATTGCCTTGAAGATAAGTTTGAAGAGTGTGACAAACTTGAGATAACTATTTCTAAACTAAAAGATGAAAACAGAAGTTTGACTTTAGAAAGAAATGCTGCAAAGAAAAATTGTTCAAAACTGGAAGAAGCGTTATCTCAAGCTCCACAAACCTCAAACACGATAATTTATAAATATGAAAAGGCATTTCAAAAGTTTCTGAAAAATGGGATAGGAAGGAGTGTTATGGCATCCATGATTTATGGAGTCAGTCAGAACAATAAAAGAGGAATTGGGTATGATCCTAAGGAAGATAAAACTTCTACTAGTGACCAACTTAAATCTCCATTTTCATACCACTATACACACACACAAGAACAAAAATTTGAAAATGCTAGAAAATCCAAAGTGATAAGAAACTCTGGGAAAACTAATCAAAAAGGACCCAAGAGACTCTGGGTACCAAAAGATAAGATTGTTTATGTTGTAGATATCTTATGCAGCAAAGTTCAAACACCAGTCATGGTACCTGGACTCTGGATGCTCGCGACACATGACGGGAAGAAAGTCTATGTTCCAAAGCCTAGAACTTAAAGACGCTGGATTCGTAGGCTTCGGAGGAGATCAGAAAGGAAGGATCAGAGGCTCCGGAACTATTGGTAATGGTGCTCTTCCCTCTATATCTGATGTCCTTTACGTAGAAGGATTAATGCATAATTTGTTATCCATAAGTCAATTAAGTGATAACGGTTATGATGTGATCTTTAATCAAAAAACATGTAAAGCCATAAGTCAAAACAATGGTTTTGTCCTATTCACAGGCAAGAGGAAAAACAATATTTATAAAATTAATCTTTCTGATTTAAAAGAACAAAATGTGAAATGTCTGATATCTGTTAACGAAGAGCAATGGGTATGGCATAGACGCTTGGGCCACATTAGCATGAGGAAACTATCTCAGCTAAACAAACTCGAGTTAGTCAGAGGCCTACCTAAACTGAAGTTCTCTTCAGATGCTCTGTGTGAAGCATGTCAGAAAGGAAAATTTTCAAAAATATCTTTCAAAAAGAAAAAATTTGTTTCTACCTCTAAGCCTCTGGAACTTCTTCACATTGACTTATTTGGTCCTGTGAAAACAGCATCAGTCAATGGAAAGAAGTATGGACTAGTCATTGTTGATGATTTCAGTCGCTGGACATGGGTGAAATTCCTAAAACACAAGAGTGAGTCTCACTCTGTATTCACTAGTTTCTGCTCCAAAGTGCAAAAAGAATTTGACTCTAAAATTGTCAGAGTCAGAAGTGATCATGGTGGAGAATTCAAAAATAAATCCTTTGAGGAATTATTTGACTCTAATGGAATATCCCATGATTTCTCCTGCCCTAGAACTCCACAACAAAATGGAGTTGTAGAGAGGAAGAATAGGACACTCCAAGAGATGGCCAAAACTATGATCAACGAAACTAATGTGGCTAAGCACTTTTGGGCCGAAGCTGTAAATACAGCGTGTTACATTCAGAATAGAATCTCCATAAGACCTATTCTGGAAAAGACTCCCTATGAACTGTGTAAAGGAAGAAAACTAAACATTTCATATTTTCATCCATTTGGATGTTCTTGCTTTATTTTAAACACTAAAGAACATCTGAACAAATTTGATTCCAAAGCACAGAAAGGTATTATGTTAGGATACTCAGAACGCTCTAAAGGCTACAGAGTATACAACACAGAAACCAAAATTGTGGAAGAACCAATTCATGTCAGATTTGACGATAAGCTTGACCCTGAAAAGTCAAAGCTAGTTGAAAATTTTGCAGATTTAGAAATCACTCTTGCAGGATCTGACAAAGCTCCAGAAGCAACTACCACTCAGATTTCTGAGGAAATTAATCCTCCATTAATCCCAAAGAAAGCTAAAAGTCGCATCAACATATCTGAAGAATTGATTCTGGGCAACAAGGACGAACCTGTCAGAACCAGATCTACCTTCAGGACCTCTGAAGAGACTCCTCTGGGACTAGTGTCTCTGATCGAGCCTACGTCTTGTGATGAAGCACTTCAAGATAACGACTGGGTTTCAGCCATGCAAGAAGAGTTAGATCAATTCACAAAGAATGATGTCTGGGATCTTGTTCCCAAGCCCAGAGGCACTCACGTTATCGGAACCAGATGGGTATTCAAAAACAAGCTGAATGAGAAAGGAGAAGTCGTCAGAAACAAAGCTCGACTGGTAGCTCAAGGTTACAGTCAACAAGAAGGTATTGACTACAACGAAACCTTTGCTCCAGTCGCAAGGTTAGAATCTATTTGTCTTCTTGTATCTTTCTCTATAAACCATTCCATTAAATTATATCAAATGGATGTCAAAAGCGCATTCCTTAATGGTTATATATCAGAAGAAGTGTATGTCAATCAACCCCCAGGTTTTGAAAATCCAAATTTTCCAGAACATGTTTTTAAACTTAAAAAATCTTTATATGGACTTAAACAAGCTCCTAGAGCTTGGTATGAACGTTTAAGTAACTTTCTTCTGGAACACAATTTTATCAGAGGGAAAGTTGACTCCACACTTTTCTGTAAGAACCTTAATAATGATCTCATGATATGCCAGATATACGTTGATGATATTATTTTTGGTTCTGCTAACGCCTCTGTCTGTCAAGAATTCTCTAAGTTAATGCAGGCAGAATTTGAAATGAGCTTAATGCAAGAACTAAAGTTCTTTCTAGGAATTCAAATTAACCAAACTTCAGAAGTCACGTACGTTCATCAAAGCAAATACATAAAAGATGTTCTGAAGAAATTTGACATGGCTGAATGCAACTCTGCAAAGACTCCCATGCATCTAACATGCATTCTTGAAAAGGAAGAAGTCAGTAAAAAGGTTTGTCAGAAGCTCTATCGTGGTATGATAGGCTCCCTTCTCTGTCTGACTGCTACTCGACCTGATATTCTCTTTAGTGTCTGTCTATGTGCCAGATTCCAGTCAGATCCTAGAGAAACTCACTTAACAGCAGTTAAGAGAATTTTCAAATATCTGAAAGGAACTCCTAACCTGGGCCTGATGTATGAGAAAACATCAGAGTACAGACTTTCGGGTTACTGTGATGTAGATTACGCAGGAGATATATTGGAACGAAAAAGCACGTATGGAAATTGTCAGCTCCTAGGAAACAATCTGATATCCTGGGCCAGCAAAAGACAGTCAACTATCGCTCTATCAACTGCAGAAGCTGAATACATCTCAGCATCACTGTGCACAACTCAGATGCTCTGGATGAAGAATCAGTTAGAAGATCTGCAAATCTTTGAGAGTAACATTCCTATCTTTTGTGATAATACTGCTGCCATTTGTTTAAGTAAGAATCCCATTCTACACTCCAGAGCCAAGCACATCGAAATAAAACATCATTTTATCAGAGACTATGTTCAGAAAGGGATAGTAACATTGAAGTTCATTGATACAGATCATCAATGGGCAGATATCTTTACTAAGCCTTTAGCTGAAGATAAATTTCTTTTTATCTTAGAAAATATGAACATTCAAAATTGCCCTGAATAAATTGTGCCTCTAAAGATGTAAAATGAGACTCTGACATAAACAAATGAGCTTCTGCCTCTGACTCTGATACTTCTACCAAGTTAAGAAGATATCTGAGTTAGAAATCTCCAGGAACCATTCGTTTGGTATTCCTGAAGATCAGATAAAGCAAACACATGGAGTGAATTGCGTCTAACCTTGGAACTTCTAGACAGCTGTCCAGAAGAAATTCAAAGGACAGACGTTTGAGATCTCCTCGAGCAGTGTGCATACTGTTGGGATTAGACATTCATTAATGAGCCATAATCATTTCTCCCTCTAAACGTGCTAACTTGGTTTTTGTGCTAACTCTGTTTTGCATGTCGTTTTGCATGCGTTTCTTTTGGGTATTTAAACACTCCTCTCACACTTCACACACACTTCACTCTCACTCACTTGTTATAACCTAGTTCTCTCAGGAATTTCTGCAAACAGTTGATAGTCATCTCAGTTCTTCAACAATGGATTCTCAACAACAATCTATATTCAACTACTCTCAACAAATGAACTCCAGCAACGCAGCTCAAAGCACATCTACTCCAACCGTTACAGGCGTAACTACAACACCAGTTTACAAGGAGCCTCACATTCTTGACCGTGAGCCTCATATAAATCATGCAACTCCATTAGAGAAACTGGACGTTTTGTGTGAATCACTGGTGGATTTCAACAACATGAAGAGGAATGGAGTAGACCTAACTGAAGAACTTCATCAACAAGGTTGGGAAAACGACTTTCAACGCCTCTATGGCCCTGTTTACCCAAACCTTATTAAGGAATTCTGGAGGTTTGCTGATGCTGATGATCATTTCATCGTCTCCTACGTCTTGGGTGTCAAAATTGTGATCACTGAAAAGTCAATTGCTGCCCTGCTGAACATGGAAAAAGCTGGAGGAAGAAGAATCTACAACATAAATCCCAGAGCCAAATACATTGCTCATGAAATCAACCCAACAATCTTCAAACTCAACACAGAAGGAAATCCCTCAAAGAACAAGGAACTACATCAGAATCTCCGGGTGTGGCTCAAAATCATTCTGGGAACTATTCATCATCGCCCAACATCCAACTCATCAGATTACATCAATACAGATCAGAAGTGTATTCTGTATTGTATTCATAAAGGTCTGAAGCTTTGCCTCCCAGCACTCCTCTTCAAATACCTCAGAGATTCTGTACGGGAAACCAGAAATAACATGAAACCCAGAACCTACATTCCTCTGGGAAGACTCCTCTCAGACGTGCTGATAGAAAATGGTCTTGTGGACCATCTGATTAAACACAAACTCATGGAAGACTTGGCTATAGAAACTGGAAGGCCTCTGAACTCCAGGAATCTGAAGAGCATGGGGATTCTGGAGAAGATTCACGTTAAACCTACTCTGGATACTTCTTGGGAAGCCTTAAAAGATCAGAGGGATATGCCAAATGGTCTATGCAAGTTCTACAGGGATGAACCCAAAGAAACAATTCTCCACTATCTTCAACGTCTGAAGGATGAAGGAGTGGACATCTCAGACTTCAGATTGAGCGATCTGCCAGAGTCAGCTCCAGACTTCGTGAGGTTTAAAAGAGGTCCATCTGAGAAGGCATCAAAGGCGAAGAAAGCAAAGCTAGGGGAATCCTTTGAATCAAGTCCTCTAGCACCTCTGCAAGAGTCTTCTGGTAAGTCTGCCTCTACTGCTCCCTCTATACAGCAAGTTGCTTCTTCTACTCCTCTACCAACTCCCATCTACACCACATCTGAAACCCCTCCTTCAACAACCAGAACCTCTCAACCACTACCAAAATTCAACCTTGCCAATACCTCATTACCACTTTCTGAAGCTGAAGAAATGAATCAAACCACTTCCTCATCCTCAGCCCCAGAATCACCTCCTTATTTTGTCCTTTCTTCTGACACAGAACCCTCTGACCCTGCTTCTCCCACTCTAGTCCAACTTCAATCTCTCAATCGTAATTCACAACAACCATAACAACCTCCACCTGAACCTGAAGTAACTTCACCATCCACAGAATAACCAACCGTCACTCTCTCTGAAATTCAACCCTCTGACCTCAATACCTCTAACATTACCCCTCCACACACTTCCGCTGAACCTCAAACTCTCAACCTAAGCCCTCCAAACTCTCCACCTCAACCATCTGAACCAGAGCATTCCCTACCAACCCTAGAGGAAGCAATTATGCTATTTGCAGGAGCATCAGTTGAAAAGGTCAAGTCTCTAACCATCAACTCTGGTATCAGTGATGATCCTGACTCTATTAGGACACATTGGAACAGAGTCATTGGCTGGATGACATCTGAGGCCTTTAAACTGAAGCACATCTCTGAGCAAGTCAGAAACGACTTCATCAGAGACGCTGAGGCAAGACTACAGGAGCGCTTGGCCAGAGAAGCTGAGGAACAGGCCAGAAGGGAAGAAGAAGAAAGAGCCAGACAAGAAGAACTTCTAAGGATAAGGGAAGTTGAAGCCAAAGCACTAGCCGATGTTGCTGCTGCTGCTGAAGCTGAAGCACAAGCTGCTGCTGAAGCTGAAGCTAAAGCCACTGTTGAAGCACAAAATGCTCTGACTCAGGGGGAGTCCTCTACTTTTGTCCCTCTGGTTCTCAAGACGCTTGAAGAACTCCAGAAAGAGCAGAAGGAAGTCCGAGCCAGATTGGATCAACAGGATTCTGTCAACGCCAACATCCAGAACCTGCTGACTCAACTGCTTCAGAGAATGCCTCCTCCTCCCAACCCTTAGGCACTTAGGATTCTTTGCTTGTCGCTTTGCTTATCCTTGTTTCTGATGTTTCTTTTCTTGTCATTATCTCTGATGTTCTATTTCTCTTATCTATATATATATATATATATATATATATATATATATATATATATATATATATATATATATATTTTTTTTTTCCTGCTTATTATTTTGTTTAAGTCTTTTTGATTCTGACAAAAAGGGGGAGAAATCAAATAGCTCTGATGAAAAATTGCCTAATACCTTAAGCACTCTGCAAACATACTGTTCTCTAAAATAAATTCATCTAACACTGGACTTAAGAAATTGCAGAAGGTATCGAGAAACTTCATTGCTTGGAAGCTCTGGTAAGAACTTCTGAACTCCCTAGCCTATCTCAGGGGGAGCTCATTTCTATCTGATCTGATAAACTCTAAATTTTTTAATGTTTCATCTGTCATTTGAGTTTGTTTTCTCATCATCAAAAAGGGGGAGATTGTAAGAACAAAAATTATTCTACAATAGATTCCAGGATTTTGATGATAACAAAGGATGAAACCAAAAACAACACTCTAACGAAAAGTTTCTAAGTGTGCAGGATTCTGAACAAGAAGAAAGGAATCTGATTGCGTCATCAGATACAGAATCAAATCAGATACAAATTATCAGAAGATCAAAAGCATCTGAAGTAGAAACGCGCTTTAGAAGTTCTGACTCTGAGCAAAACAGCAGATCAGAATATCAGAAGCATCTGAAGAAGAAGTGCGCTCTAGAAGATCTGACTCTGAACAACGGTATATCAAAATTCCAGAAGCTCTCAACGTCATCTGAAGTCACCATCAGAACTCTAAGCGATCAAAATCATCAGAAGCTCTGAAGCCACATAGCAAGATCTCAGATTAACAAAGTTACGTAGACTCTGATAATGGATTTCCTAATTCAGAATGAGTAACGTCAACTTCAAATTTAAATGGAAATAAACTATAATTGGAAAGAAGTTATTCAGGGAGACAAACTTGTTCTGGCAAGAAACAAAGAAGTTATGGCATTAAACTCTCATCAAGACTAAATATCTGCCATTACTACAAACGGTCGCTTTTCACCGCTATATAAAGAACGGCGAACCTCTTTGAGAGATACACCTGAACACACTGAAATATTCTCTCTCTCTAAATCTTTCATGAGCTTTTGCTCAGAACGTGAAATATTCTATTTGCTCTTACTGCTGTAATACTTGCTTTATCCTAGAAGCACTCTAGATTACAAACTCTGTTTTTATCTAAGTTGTTTTATATTCCTCAAGTGACTCTGCGCAGTCTGTATACTTGAGAGGACTAAGAGACCTTTCTCTTAGACGTTGGTTGTAATAATCTTTCAAGATTAGTGGATTAAGTCCTTGTTGAAGGCGAAATCACCTTGGCCGGGTGGACTGGAGTAGCTGTGTGTTATAAGCGAACCAGTATAAAATCCTGTGAGATTTTATTTTGCAAAAGCGCTTATTTTCCAAAACAATTCAAACCCCCCTTTCTTGTTTTTCTCACCTTCAATCTCTTGGTATAATCGGGTTTATGATGGCATTCAGATTATTGATTCTTGTGGTGAGTTCTCCAATGTACCTCTTCTTGGTACATGTGGTGGAATTAACTATAACCCTGTTTTGGCTCACCGTCAGCTTGGGTTCCCCTTAAAGGATAAACCCAATAGCATTTTGTTGGAAGGCTTATTCTTTCAAGAGGGTAAAGATCCCCAAAACTTGAAGGATAAGATGGTCCGCGCCTGGTGCAAGGTTCATAGGAAAGGGAGGAATGAGCTTGGTCCAAAATATTGCATTGCTTTGGAACCTTACACCGCTTGGGTAAGGAAGAGAGCTCTTGAGTATCACATGCCGTACGAATATCCAAGACCTACCCCTGTGGTTATGGTTGGGTCTTCAACCCTCCCTAACCAAGGAGTGGAGGAGTTGAGAGATGAAGACCAGTCTCGTACATGGGTTCGTGAGCGTGAGGAACTTCTTCAACAACTCAAAGATAAGGATGCAGTGATAGGATTTCTAGAGCATCAGGATATTGATGAGCCTGATGATGTGGTTACTTATCTTATTCCTCACTCATCTAGGTTTTGGACGAGGAAGTATGATATGCTCGCCAAGGAGAAGTCTGATATGGAAGAAGCTTATGAGAGAGAGGTGAAGAGGCTTCGTGCAACGTATCTTCCGATCTCGAAGGCTTTAAACAATTGTTTCTAGGGCTCTATAGGATGTTTATTCTCCTTTCCCCTTGTATTGTATTTGGTTACCAAAATTGTACTGCTTATTTGGTGTAAAAAGTTTCCAAATATTATTACTATGAGTATTCCATATTGAAATTCTGGTATAGTCAGAGTTCAGATGTTGTACACGAAGTCATGACATCTGAACCAACATTGTTACTTATACAGCAAGACAGTTAGAAATATTAAAACCCAGTACTCATATGCACACAGTCCCAGATGTCACGACATCTGCTACTCTACCACCATGGACAAACGAACATCCAATTTTGTCCATCTAGAACAAAGACACAGTAGAGATTAAACATGGCACTTGTGTTTATTAATCTTGCCCAGTTATCAGCATGATGTCTCAACATTGATTTGAACATCACCTGTTCCAACATTATAGAAGGATGAACTGTAACAGACCAACCAGTCTATAAGTAATAGCAGTCAATAATGAATGTCATAACATTCTGTTTTGCAATCAGACTGCAGGCTATGTGTCAAGTCTGTTATTCTCTTCATAAATAGACTAGAAACAGACTGAGTTATAACAGATAAAATATAGTGTGCAGAAGGTAAAAACACCAGTAATTGTTAACCCAGTTCGGTACAACATTACCTACTCTGGGGGTATACCAAGCCAGGAAGAAGATCCACTATTAGCAGTATTAATTCAGAGTTAAACTCCCTCGTTTACAACTCCTCACTTAATCCCTACCCAATGCAATCTATACCTAGACACTCCTAGATATAAACCTCCAATTTCCATTCCTATCACTATAATTACCATGTAATGCTTAGACAACTTGAACATGCTTCACAGCTTCGCAAGAACATAACCACTCTTGCCTACAGGCTTTGTGTTACAAATAATCTCATGCTTTCAAGCACTGAGAAACACCTGGTAACCTTCCCACAGATTGGGAGGTTTACCTCTCACACACACCCCTAATTTTTACATTGTTTGAGGCTTACAAAACCTAGGTTACAAACTGCTATTTATAACCTAACTACCCAACTGGATTTGGGCCTTCAAAAATCGCAGCAAATCTTTCCTTTGCTGTTACAGAGCTGGCAGAATTCTTATGCTATAATCAAGGTCTTCAATCTTTTATTTCCTAAAAGATCTCCATATTTGGAAACTGTATTTTTACCAAATATATTCACCAAATCTTCTGATTGAATCTTCAAGATCTTCACATAGGAGTTAGGATATTCACCATATCTCCTAATTGATCACAAACCAAACCATAATTAATTGATTCAGTTTTATACACATGTGAGATGTCACAGTCCCGATGTCGTGACATCTTACATGACATGTTGGTCCAGATGTTGAACTTCTTCAACCCAACATATTAAAACAACAGACCCAACACATTAAAACAACAGAGGTGATAGACTTTATTTGTTTTACAAAATTAATGCCAATCTTAAGGTACTAACAATCTCCCCCTTTGGCAAATTTTAGCTAAAACAAATAACCCAATATGGGTCTGCACTCCCTCTTTGTCTTTGACAACCCCAATGCCACCACCACTGTTGGTGTACATGAGGAAGAAGCTGTACAAGACACAGCTGCATCACAACCCTTCCCCTCAACAGGAGGGCTTCGTGAAGAATATGTAATGCTGAGTACATAGATAATGTAACTCATATCACAAGACACAACTGTCTTCTTAACTCAGATCACAAGACACAACTGATATACCCAGTTAGTGACTTTTGTGTGTGAACCCATTTTCTCCTTGCTACCAGATATTGCTTGCTTTTGGTGCATCCTCAGGACAATGTTTCTCTCCCCCTTTTTAGCTAAACATTTATAAAAGACACCCTCACAAAACCAGATCCAGGAGCAGTATGACCAGATCTTAACAAACCCCATGGTTTAGAGGGAATGAAATGTCGCTCTTGTGAGAAGAAGAGTGCTGAAACATCCTTTAAATAGGCTATACCATGCTTAGGAATTAACGGTAGGAGTAAATGCTTGGTCAAGATCCATAAATATTTGCTGAGAATCAGTCAGAGAATCACCACCAATATCCCAGACAATCTTTGAATACCTTTTACAGCTCTTGACTGTTTCCAGAAACAGCAGTTCCAAGACTATTCCATAAATGCTGTCAGACACGTTACAAGCTATGTCTTAACATTTGATACTACTTTTGTCTGTGTTCTTCATATATCCTCCCTATCACCTTTTTCTAAAGCCACTTTCTCACCTCCAATGGTAGCTTGACATTTGGCATCACACATCCACATTTCCTTATATAACATCCAACAGGTACATAGGATATCTTATGTTAAGGCATCACATATGACATCTTGTGAACCCTCTGTCCTTTATTTTCACAAGGCAAACTATCAGCAGTTTAAACCACATAACTGTAGTTTAATCAGCAGCAGAAGCAAAAACAATTACTAGCTATGGCTACTAGTAATACACATATGCACAAGGGTACTTCTCCTCCCCCTAAATTTGTGCAACAATCAACAGAATTACTAGTTATGGATGCAACTAGTAAGACACACAAATGCACAACGCACCAGGGTACTTCTTCTCCCCCTAAATATGTGCATTCACCAAAAAACAGCTACTGAACTCCAGTACCTGTACCAGCCAGAATGTCATACTGACATCTGCTACAACATCAACACCTGTGCACCACATCCATATTTCCTTATGACTGAAGTTTCAGAAGGAAATAACAATATTGTCTAAGGCAATGTCATGACATCTGGTCAGACATTCTTCTGCTCACTCAGCCTTGACACACACCACAATATCCCATTAACTAACAAGGTTCCATACCTTGTTATCTGAGAACACATAGACCACAAGCTTGATGATTACTTGCAGTGCAAAGACTGAACCCCCCCTGTCATGAACAACCAACTCTCCTCTTGAAACATAAAGATCACACATGAACATATCCAACACCCCAAGGTTGGACCTTCACTAACTTCCTGATTCAAAGAGAACCCATACCACTTGATGAATGGAAAACATAAGACGCATCTTCATGTCTTCAAGAGCACACCCTCTGTTCAACCCTCTTGGCTGAACACATCCATATTCTGTGTCAATCTCTCTTCTAACCAGAACAGAAAACTACTTCACACCATGCTCTAACTTGAGTTAGGACATCCTTCACAACATAACACCATCTGATAATCTTCAGCTATCACTGAGTCATTTGCTTGATCCACAAGAAACCAGACACAAATTGGGACATATACATTCTCATCCCATTACAAGAGATAGTCTTCCATATATAGCTCAACACACCTTCCACAAGCTCCAAGAGATGAATAGACAACACCTCCTTTTGTCTTCAACTTACTACTTTTCTGCTCAAAGTAAGTTGTCTCAGACTATCCTCATGAATAATCAGTTGCCATATGTAGATTATCTTGATTCTTCGAACTCACTTCTGAGATAGACCAAATGCCATTGGTTGATTACCTCCTTCATGAATCCTCATATGAAAAAGTCAAATGCCATTCTTTGACCTCTCCACGTATATCAAACTTCTCCCAAAGATATTCTGACCTTCCAAGCGAGACTTGAACTTCAAGCTGTTTGAAGTATCCAATCTACACCCTTGTAGACCCTTCTATCTCAAGTTGATGTGCCACTTCACCAACTAAGATTCTGATGTTGAACCAAATGTCATAACCTTGTGTTTTGACATCTAGCTGTTGAATTCAGCTCCTTCTTCTGCCACTTGAAAGAACAACCTGGTAACCTTCTCAGAACAAGAGTTCAATGTTCTCATAGACTTGATTGTGGAACCATGTTTGAGTAAACATCCTCCATCCTACAGGTTTGCAGTTAAGTCATCCAAGCTCACACCTTGACGAATCCCTGCTTCTTCTCCAAAGACATCAGACACTCTGATGCATGAGTCTTCAGAAGGACCAGTTAGAAACTATCCCTTCAGCTATACCAAGGAATCCACTTCCTATAGCAAAGTTGTTTCCATGATGTCAAGACTGCTGCCACTTGTTCTTGACTCCATAGTGTGAATTAGCTAATGCACTTCCTTACCTAGATCAGAAGTAAACTGATCCAAGTAACCACCATCAGGACTATGATGTTTTCTTCTTCTTGTACATACCAGGGCTGAGCATGTTTCTTGCCAGGAAACCTTTTCAGTGATCAAATGCTTTTGCTGCCCCCAAAGTGATAGATCATAAACCAATGTACTATCCTTCCTGTGATTTTGCACAGGATCTTGAAGATGAGATATTCCAACATCTTTTAAAACATAATTTATCTTGAGCTCCAAGGATAATCAATTAAATACTTGTACTTGGCACAAGTAGACATTGATCTTAAATCCTTTCCCAATATTCCTTTCAGATATTTCCACCATAAGAATACTTTGAAAATACTCTTCTAGTGTCAACATCTTCTGCTTGCAAGCACCTCAACAGATTTGAAAGTCTTCCCAGATTAAATTCACCCTTAGGAATGAGAGAGATGAATTCTTCCTTGCAAATGTGTCACACAACCACCAAAACCCATGTGACACAGGTTAACAGCCAACCAGACCCTAGGCTGACCGAACGTGAGGAGGTTAACCAAAACTCCTCCTCAAATTAACAATCATGGAAACTTCACACCAATATCCATGCATTGTAAAGACATGTCTCGACATGACATACACCATCCCTACCAGTGGCAACTAACTCTATGAGTTATACCTATACATACTCCAATCACACCAATCAGACTCCAGCTGACCATCAGTACTAGTGAAAGAAAACAACACCAGTCAATAGTAGATATGCATTGCCAGAGCATACTACCTCAACCAACCTCTGAATCTTCATATTCTCACTCCTTGAAAGAACTGCCACTTCTGAGCGTGGTGTTTGAATAACAAGATTCATGGTCCCAATCCTCTTAAATGAAATAGCAATCAGGTTACCCCATTATTGACTTCTAACAACCAGGGGACTTGTCTTTCCACACAACATAGTACTTTAGGGAACAACTATCCAACCCTGATCAATCTACAGGAATAAGCCAATCAGCTCCACTTCTAGAGATCAGACTTCTAAAAGTGACCTTGTTGAGCACACACACAGTTGACCCTACCCTTGTCAACTTAGTAAACACAGATGTCTCCTCTTCCAGATCAGGAGTAGGTTCCAAACAAAAGTATCCCTTTGTTTGACACCTAAACACATCTGCTCTTCAACCAGTAGCTGCATACTTGTTGAAGAACATGTTCTAACATTACATAGAACATTAGTTCCACCTCCTTGGAACAAACCCTCCTTGAAAATCTTCAAGGTCTTCATATACACTACCCAAGAGAGTAAAAGAATCAGTGATCAGGTGATTCTTACCATCCTGAAGTGAGAACGTCATGATGAGTGGACTTAAGGAGACTCAAGTATCTTTGACATCTTCAGTAGATTATGATGAAATCTTGAATACATCAGCCTTTCATCCACATGAGGGGAACCTTCATCAGAGTTTGAGTTTAGCCAGGTATTATGCAGCGGAAATCATAATACAACTCAACCTATGACCACGCACTTCACCAGATCAACCTCCAAGAACATACCAAGTTTGAATATTTTTCAATACTAGCACAGTTGTTCCACACAAAGGCCAATTGCCAACCTCCAGAGACAGTCACACACAGTTCCTGTCTTGAATAGTCCATCCACCTACTTCAAGGGACCATTCAGGGAAATCACAGAACCTTCCACAGGTTCCAATCATCAGTACTGGCATAACTCCTTGCAAGATACCAGAAAGTATCACCCATGGATCTCATCCAGAGACAGAACAGGATGCCTGCTCTGATACCAATTGAAATTCTGGTATAGTCAGAGTTCAGATGTTCTACACGAAGTCATGACATCTGATCCAACATTGTTACTTATACAGCAAGACAGTTAGAAAAATTAAAACCCAGTACTCATATACACACAGTCCCAGATGTCACGGCATCTGCTACTCTACCACCATGGACAGACGAACATTCAGTTTTGTCCATCTAGAACAAAGACACGGTAGAGATTAAACATGGCACTTGTGTTTATTAATCCTGCCCAGTTATCAGCATGATGTCTCAACATTGGTTTGAACATCACCTGTCCCAACATTACAGAAGGATGAACTGTAACATACCAACCAGTCTATCAGTAACAACAATCAATAATGAATGTCATAACATTCTGTTTTGCAATCAGACTGCAGGCTATGTGTCAAGTCTGTTATTCTCTTCATAAACAGACTAGAAACAGACTGAGTTATAACAAACAAAATATAGTGTGCAGAAGGTAAAAACACCAGTAATTGTTAACCCAGTTCGGTACAACATTACCTACTCTGGGGGCATACCAAGCCAGGAAGAAGATCCACTATTAGCAGTATTAATTTAGAGTTAAACTCCCCCATTTACAACTCCTCACTTAATCCCTACCCAATGCAATCTATACCTAGGCACTCCTAGATAGAAACCTTCAGTTTCCATTCCTATCACTACAATTACCATGTAATGCTTAGACAACTTGAACATGCTTCACAGCTTCGTTCAAGAACATAACCACTCTTGCCTACAGGCTTTGTGTTACAAATAATCTCATGCTTTCAAGCACTGAGAAACAACTGGTAACCTTCCCACAAGTTGGGAGGTTTACCTCTCACACAAACCCCTAATTTTTACATTGTTTGAGGCTTACAAAACCTAGGTTACAAACTGCTATTTATAACCTAACTACCCAACTGGATTTGGGCCTTCAGAAATCACAACAAATCTTTCCTTTGTTGTTACAGAGCTGGCAGAATTCTTCTGCTACAATCAAGGTCTTCAATCTTTTATTTCCTAAAAGATCTCCATATTTGGAAACTGTATATTTACCAAATATATTCACCAAATCTTCTGATTGAATCTTCAAGATCTTCACATAGGAGTTAGGATATTCACCAGATCTCCTAATTGATCACAAACCAAACCAGAATTAATTGATTCAGTTTTATACACATGTGAGATGTCACAGTCCCGATGTCGTGACATCTTACATGACATGTTGGTCCAGATGTTGAACTTCTTCAACCCAACATATTAAAACAACAGACCCAACACATTAAAACAACAGAGGTGATAGATTTTACTTGTTTTACAAAATTAATGCCAATCTTAAGGTACTAACACATATACTTTCAAATATTTGCAAATAGATCTCTAAAAATTTCCTCCGATTAAAAACAAATCATATGCACAAACATTGCATGCATCATGTACATAAGCAGGTTTTGTTCCAACCTCTTGGTCAGTGGTCTAACTCTTTGCTCTTCATTTATTTTGAAGACAAGCTGACGCACCGGTATAATACTAGAGCCAACCATCCGAAGATAATGGAGCACCTAGAGCAAGAATATAGGGACTTGAAGGAAGAGATTGCTAGGCTGACCGCCATGATGGAGTTTGTTCTTGCCGCATAGAGCCAAGTCTCACTAACTCCTGCAACTCCTCCCGTGAGGACGGTCATTTATGAGATAACGACTTCAATTGTGCCTGTTGCAACAGCCCACTTCGCTCCGTCTATGCCAGTCGAATTCCCTTGGGGAATGCCTCCCAATTTCATACTAGAGGGTTTTGCTCCTACTCTCGCTTCTTTGCCGGTATCTAGCCCTGTCCTGTCTGTGCCACCTCCCGTTGTGCACACCCTTCCCCGCGTTGAAGATACCATCTATCATTCTGAGCCATCTGAGGGCCCGGACGTATATCAAGAAGATGGACGAAATGAAAGATCAATTCCTTGAGTTGCGCAAGGAACTGAAGACTTTGAGGGGGAATGACCTCTTTGGGAAAAATGCTGCTGAGTTGTGCCTGGTGCCCAACGTGAAGATCCCTATTAAATTCAAAGTGCCTGACTTTGAGAAATATAAGGGAAATACATGCCCGCTCAGCCATCTTGTAATGTATGCTCGCAAGATGTCAACACAAACTGACAATGACCAAATGCTGATCCACTACTTTCAGGATAGCCTGACAGGTGCTGCGCTCCGGTGGTATATGGGGAAGGAGAGTGCAAGCATCCGCACTTTCAACGATCTAGGCGAGGCCTTCGTTAAACAGTATAAATATAATATGAATATGGCTCCAGACAAGGACCAATTGAGGGCGATGTCGCCGAAGGACAATGAGACCTTCAAGGAGTACGCCCAGAGAACTAGCAGCTCAGATAGTGCCACCCCTGGAAGAGAAGGATATGACAAAGATCTTCTTGAAGACTTTGAGCTCTTTCTACTAAAAGAGAATGATTGCCAGTGCTCCCTCAGACTTCACCGAAATGATGAATATAGGGATGAGATTAAAAGAAGGGGTCCGTGAAGGGAATTTATCTAGAGAAGATGGTTCCTCAGCAAAGAAGTATGGAGGCTTTGCTAGGAAGAAAGAGGGAGAGACTCATGCTCTGTCCTCTCATGTCAAAAGAAGGCCCTCTGTAAGGAGGAAGGATGTGCGTCCAACCATCAACCAAAACCAGGTGGCTCATATAGCACCTGCTTTCAGAGAAGTTCAACATCAACAACAACAACAACAACATCGTCAACAACAGCAGGCTGACCAGCCTCGCAACAATAATAACACCAGCACCAGCAACTACGAGAGGAAGAGGGTAACTTTTGACCCGATTTCGATGACATATGCTGAACTTTATCCTTCCTTGATCGATAGGAAGCTGATAACTCAACGAGATCCTCCGGTTGTACCAACCAACCCCAGTGGTGGTATAAGCCCGAGCTTCATTGCGTGTATCATTCTGGTGCTCCTGCACAGGATGTGGAGAACTGTTACCCATTGAAGTCCAAGGTGCAAGACCTTGTGAGAAGTGGGATATTGTTTTTTGAGGACGTAGGTCCAAACGTGAAGAAGAACCCATTGCCCGAGCATGGGAAGACAGTTGTTAATATGGTCCAGGGATGCCCTAGAAAATACAAAGTCCTATATGTGAATGATATAAGGCAGTCTTTGGTCGAGATGCACAAGTTGTTGTGTGAACATAGCCACTACGAGCTTGACCATGATAGGTGCCAGGTGTGCACTATCAATGAAAGAGGATGTCGTCAAGTGAGAAAGGACATCCAAGAGATGATAGATCAAGGGATAATTGAGATACTTCAGAATCGTAATGAGGATGACGTTGATGTAATTACTCCTGTGTTTAGAATTCCTGAGCTTGTCGTCATCAAGTATGATGGCAGCAAGAAGAAGGTATCAGTGTGAAAACATGACTTCTCAAATGTTTTGATGACGACAAACTTTGCTACAAAGCTAAAGACTGATTAACAAAAAGATTGATCAAGATTCAAGCTTGTGAATGAAGTTTCCAACCAATGATCAAGTCTTGATGAATCGCATGAAGAATCGTCTTTCAAATGGATAAGGTAACACTTGAACTCTAGATAGTTATACAAGTGTTCATAACATGTTGCATTCATGCCATAATCATTGAAAATATTTTTATGCATCAAACAAATCACCACACTTCACTATTTTAATTATTTTTCAAAGTCGTGACAGAGTAACCGATTATCAACTTTAGAGTAACCGATTACTCTGTGTTCATTTCAAATATTTTTTGAACGTTGGAACCAAGTAATCGATTATCCTCCTTGGGGTAACCGATTACTCTGAGTAAATTTCAAATATTTTTAAACGTTGAATGCGAGTAACAGGTTACTCAATTTAAGGTAACCGATTACCACTGGTCCAGAGGCAAAAATATATGCATCTCTTGATGGAAACTTGTCTATTTTCTTTACCATGAACCATGGCAACCTTTGGATTATTGCACTCATTTGAGGAGGTGTTTAGACATTATATAAACATCATTTTTCAGATTTCAAAATTACCTCCTTGCAAAATTCAAATCATTTACACACATTCTCTCAAACTTTCTAAGTGTTCATCCAAACTTTCTTAAAAGTGAAACCTTGCATAAACTTTCATTTTCAGCATCATAGTTTCATTTCATGCAAAAAACACTTGTATAATTATTGTGAGATTTGAGTGTTACAAAGGAGAAGATCAATTGATTAATTGATATACTTCAAATTCCAACTACTTTCATCTTCTATAAACATTCAGAATTATATTAGTTAATTGCAACTTATTTTTAGGATTGTTAAGAATAAGTTTGTAAGGTTTATCCTTGTTATCCAATGTGTGGATACAAGAGGTCCATTTGTGAGAAATTGAGTCTCGATTGGACTTTAAACATTGTAAATCCAAGAGGATTGTTCTTGGTGTGTTAGAATTAGATAGAAAGACCTTAAGGTGTCTTGTCTAGGAATCTAACATTTTAGTGAAATTCTCTTTCGTGTTGAAAGGGGAGTGGAGTACTCTCAATCTGTAAGGGGAACCACTATACATCGTTGTGTTCTTTACTTTCTCCACTTTACTACTTTTCATCACATAAGCAACTTAGAAAGTAAAAGTCATAAACCGTCAAAAATCCGGAAAATACTCTAAGTGCCTCATTCACCCCCCCCCCCCTCCCCCCTCTAAGGCACTCCTTAAACTTACAATTGACATCAGAGCAGGTTATGGGTAACCTGTTCCTAAAAGATCCGCATGGCTTCCGCAAGCACGAATCCGGTTTTTAAAGACGGTGGAAGTAGTAACAAACCACCACTATTCTCTGGAGAATATTTTGATTTTTGGAAGATCCGTATGAAGACACATCTAGAAGCCCCAGGAGAAGGCATATGGGAAGCTGTTGAAAATGGTCCACATAATCCTACGAGTGTGGTCAATGGCGTTGGTACTCCAAAGATAAAGAGTTCATACGATGAAGATGATAAGAAAAAAATCTTAAATGAAAAGAAAGCAATAAACATTCTTCAAAGTGCTTTAAGCATGGATGAGTTCTTCCGCATATCTCAATGCAAGTCGGCGAAAGAAATATGGGACACCTTAGTAGAGACACATGAAGGCACCACCGAAGTAAAGAGATCAAGCTTGAATACATTAAGTCAAGAATATGAGATGTTTAGAATGCTGCCCGGAGAATCCATCGTGGCGCTACAAAAGAGATTTGTTCACTTGACAAACGACTTGATTGCTCTCAGAAAAACATTTACAAATGACGATCTCAATCTTAAAGTACTAAGATCATTGACTCGAGAATGGCAACCGAAGGTGACGGCTATCTCCGAAAAGAAAAGTCTTTCAACAATGACGTCCACATCACTCTTTGGCAAACTTCAAGAACATGAGTTAGAACTTGGTAGGCTTGAGAAACATGAAAGCCAAGAAAATAAATCTAAAGGGATTGCCTTGAAGGTAGACTCAAAAGAAGATAAAGATGATGACGCATTGGAAGAAGATGAGAATTTCATGCTCCTTGTTAAAAGGCTCGGTAAGTTCTTTAATAAAAATGATAAATCCTTTAACGCTAAAAAGAATAGACATTTCAGGAAAAAGGAGGCCACCACATCTACGCAAGATGTAACATGCTACGAATGTGGAAAGCAAGGCCATATAAAGCCGGAATGTCCTAAACTTTCAAAGAAAGGAGGATTCAAGAGCAAGAAAGATTTCAAGAACAAAAAGGCATATCTTGCATGGGAGGACAATGAAATTAGTTCTTCATCCGGATCGGATAGCGAGGAATATGCAAACTTGGCGCTAATGGCTTCACATCATTCCGATGATGAAGAAGAGGTTAGTAATAATTTTTCTCTTTTTGATGATGATGCACAAGATGCAATTAATGAATTGTTAAAGGAATGCAAAATTCTTTATAAAACTATATCATCTCAAAAGAAACAAATTTCTTCCTTAGAAGAAAAGATTGAAAGTTTTGAAAATGAGAAACAAAAGATGATTAGTGAAAAGAAGAATTTTGTATGTCTAGAGTGTGAGTCCTCTCGTTCCAAATTATCCAACTTAAAAGAGTCCTTGAAAGGTACGAAAAAGGACAAATTGGTTTGGAAGGGGTTCTTAGCCAACAAAGGTACTCAAACGACAAAAGTGGACTTGGTTACTCCAAATTTTCTAAACCAAGTACAAGTAAAACTATCTTTGTAAGGCCTAAGGATCAACCTCCAAAAGAAAGAGTCAACACACCAAAAGTTGTGCATCAACATCCTAAAAAGAAAAAGTTTACCAAGAAAAAGTATTTTGTTCCTAGATATAAAAGCAATTTTGAACCAACCTGTTTTTATTGTGGTATTATTGGCCATACACCTAATGCTTGCTATATTAGAAATTTTAGTGTAGCAAAAGGGCATTATGTATGGGTTGAAAAAGGTACTAATTATAAAGGACCCAGAGCAATTTGGGTACCTAACAAAACTTAACTTTGTTTTGTAGGTATGCTTGAAGGCCACAACAAATCTTTGGTATTTGGATATTGGGTGCTCCAAGCATATGAACGGTGATGTGCACAAATTTTCAGATCTAAAGCTTAAGGCCAAGGGTTATGTTACTTATGGAGACAACAACAAAGGAAGAATTCTTGGCATAGGCAAAGTAGGTGCACCAAATTTCATATCCATCGAAGATGTGCTATATGTCGAAGGATTAAAGCACAATCTCTTAAGCATAAGCCAACTTTGTGACAAAGGATTCAAAATAAGATTCACAAAAGATGAATGTTTAATTGAAGACGAAGTCACACAAGAGGTAATGCTTATAGGTAAGCGAATTAATAATATTTTCATGATTTCCCTTGACGATGTTTCTTTAAAGGTTAAGTGTCTTGTGGCAAATAACAACGACTCATGGTTATGGCATAAGAGATTTGCTCACATTCACATGGAGCACTTGAATAAGTTAGTAAAACATGACCTTGTCATTGGATTGCCAAAGATAAAATTCATCAAAGATAGGCTTTGCGATGCATGTCAAAAGGGGAAGCAAACCAAGTCAACTTTCACATCAAAAAATGTGGTGTCCACTTCTAGGACATTACAATTGTTACACATGGACTTATTTGGTCCATCAAGAACAAGAAGCTTCGGAGGTAACTTATATGCTTTAGTTATTGTTGATGATTATTCTAGATATATTTGGACTTTCTTTTTAGTGCAGAAAAGTGATGCATTCAAAGCGTTCAAGAAGTATGCAAAGCAGATCCAAAATGAGAAATCATTAACAATTGCCTCCATAAGAAGCGATCATGGTGGAGAATTCCAGAATACCTCTTTTGAATATTTTTATGAAGATCAAGGAATATTTCGCAACTTCTCGGCTCCAAGGACTCCACAGCAAAATGGAGTAGTTGAAAGAAAGAATAGGTCATTGGTGGAACTTGCAAGAACAATGCCTAGCGACTCAAATCTTCCTAAGTATTTTTGGGCGGATGTGGTTTGCACGACATGTTTTGTAAGTAATAGAGTTAACATAAGACCCATCCTAAAGAAGACTCCATATGAACTCTTCAAAGGAAGGAAACCCAACATTTCTTTCTTTCACATCTTTGGATGCAAGTGCTTTGTCCTAAACAATGATAAAGACAACCTTGGAAAGTTCGACGAAAAATCGGATGAAGGTATTTTTCTTGGTTATTCTCTTACAAGTAAGGCATATAGAATTTATAATAAAAGAATTTTAAATATAGAAGAATCCATGCATGTTAAGTTTGACAAGTTTAACCCCTCGAAAGAGGAAATTGTTGGTTGTGATGATGATGATGATGATGATTTTGTAGAAACTCCTAAAGAAGATACTTCAAACAAGAATCAAGAAGCACCGATTCAACAAGAGTCAAATGAAAATGATCTACCTAAGGAATGGAGGACTCATAAAGATCATCCCATTGACAAAGTAATTAGTGACATTAGTCAAGGTGTTGCTACAAGATTGAATCTCAAGGATGCATGCTTAAACATGGCGTTCGTTTCGCAAATAGAACCCTCTAAAATTGATGAATCTCTAGAAGATTATCAATGGATTGTTGCTATGCAAGAAGAATTAAACCAATTCGAGAGAAATCAAGTTTGGGAACTTGTTCCTAGACCAAGTGATAAGCACATCATTGGAACAAGATGGGTGTTTAAGAACAAACTTGATGAGAATGGAATAATTGTTCAAAACAAAGCAAGATTGGTCGCTCAAGGGTATAATCAAGAAGAAGGAATCAACTTTGAAGAAACTTTCGCCCCGGTTGCAAGGTTAGAAGCTATTCGTTTATTACTTGCTTACGCATGTTCAATGAATTTTCAGCTTTTTCAAATGGACGTCAAAAGCGCCTTCTTAAACGGCTACATCAACGAAGAAGTCTATGTCAAACAACCCCCGGGTTTTGAAGACTTCAAGCATCCTTCACATGTATACAAATTAAAGAAAGCGCTATATGGATTAAAACAAGCACCAAGATCATGGTATGATCGTCTAAGTAATTTTCTATGTGAAAAAGGTTTTGAAAAAGGCAAAGTAGACAAGACTTTATTTATCAAGAAGATAAAAGGGAACACCTTACTTGTTCAAGTCTACGTAGACGACATAATATTTGGTTCAACCAACAAAGAACTATGTGAAGAATTTGTGTTGATAATGCAAGGTGAATTTGAAATGTCTATGATGGGAAAGATGAACTACTTCTTTGGATTGCAAATCAAGCAACTAAAAGACGGAATTTTTATCAACCAATCAAAGTATTGCAAAGAGTTGTTAAAGAGATTTGAAATGGATGATTGTAAAGCAATGTCAACACCAATGGGCTCCGGAACTTATGTTGATCAAGACGAATCGGATGTGTCAATTGAAATCACGAAGTATCGAGGTATGATTGGTTCTTTATTATATTTGACGGCAAGCCGTCCTGACATAATGTTTAGCGTGTGCTTATGTGCTCGCTTCCAAGCAAATCCAAAGGAGTCAAATCTCACGGCGGTCAAAAGAATCATGAAGTACCTCAAGGGAACAACCAACGTTGGATTATGGTATCCTAAAGGTAGTGTTTGTAAGTTAATTGGTTATTCTGACGCGGATTATGCAGGTTGTAAAACAGATAGAAAAAGAACTAGTGGAACGTGTCACATCCTTGGTAATGCTCTAGTCTCATGGTCCTGTAAGAAACAAGCGTGTGTTGCTTTTAGTACGGCTGAAGTAGAATACATAGCAGCGGGCAGTTGCTGTGCACAGAATCTTCGGCTAAAGCAACAATTAAGTGACTATGGAATCGATCTTGGATGCATACCACTCCGATGTGACAACACAAGTGCGATTAATATCACAAAGAATTCGGTCATGCACTCAAGGACCAAACACATAGACATTCGACACCATTTCCTTCGTGATCATGTGCTTAAAGGCGATGTCAAAGTCACCTTTGTCGATACTCAAAATCAACTGGCGGATATTTTCACAAAACCATTCGCAAAAGAACCATTCTATAAGATTCGAAGAGAACATAGCATTTTGGATGAAGGTAACATATAAATATCTCACAATTATTCACTATACATGAGGCCAAGGTACACAAGTTCTTAATCCTTCTTAATTTTGTGAAATTTCCCTTTGAAAAATTGTATATGAGCTTTTTGCATCTATGTAACCTGTTACTTCCTTTTGGATAATCGGTTACCCTGTATATTTTTGCTTTACTCACGAATTTTCATTCTGTGTAACCGGTTACTTCCTTTTGGATAATCGGTTACCCTGTTTGTTTTTGCCTGATATCACATTTTTTCTTTCTGTGTAACCGATTACTCCCTTATGGATAATCGATTACCCTGCCCATTTTTTGGTTTTCTCACGCGTTTTCATTCTGTGTAACCGATTACTCTCCTTTGAGTAATCGATTACAACTGTTCATTCCAGAAATTTTTTATTTTAAAATACACGTGAGTTATTGCATTATGTGTGTTAAGTGCTTATTTCTTTTCATTCTAAAATTAATCACTTCAAACATTGGTACTCTCTCTCCAAACTTCACATTCAGCTCACTCTTCCAAAACCCTCCATCTTCCTTTCCAAAACCCCAACTATCTCCATTATCACCATTAATTCCATTCAAAGCTATTAAAACTCCACTCTCTCATCATTCTCACTATCACTCTCCATCAACTCACCATATTTTCTCTCCAGCTAAAATCCAGAAAAAACCTTCCAAAACCCTAACTTTCACAAATTCCATGGCTCCTCCTAGACAAGATAAGGGAAAGAAGAAATTGGGTGAAGAGACTTCTCAACATACAGAAGAGCAACAAGCTGGCAGTATAAATCCAGACGGTTAAGCTATGATGTCCGGACTCGGACTCTAATGTCGGTAAAGTATGTTAACTTTCAAGTTTTCCCGTCTTACAACTTTAATTTTGAAACCCTGCTGAGAAACTCTGGGGTAGATAAACTAGTTTCAAATATTGGAGATTATTACCCTGACATGATAAGAGATTTTTATACCTCTATTAAGTTTGGAACAGATGACTTTGGAGATTTGGTATTCATTGCTAAGGTAAAAAACGTTGACATCTATATGGATCTTACTCAATTGGGACAATGTCTGGAAATCCCATCAGAAGGAGAAGCATTCCGTCAAGGTACTGAACCTGACAATGATGCTTGGAGAAACTACAACAGTTTGGAGTACTTTGTTTCCATTTCTAGAGGAATTCAGGCCAACCTCATGAGCCGGCAAAGATCAGAATCTTCAAGGGTTATGAAGTTTGCTAACATGTTGTCTGTGAGCCATAGGATGCTCCACTACGTCCTTGCCTATGTGTTGGTTCCTAAACACTCTAACCATGCTCAAGTCAGTGAACTTGAATTGCAGTTGATTAGAGCCCTGAAACTGAATATGAAGATTAACTGGGAATATTTTATCTACCAACACATGCAATATCGACTTTCTCTTAGTGGCGGACTTCCCTATGGTCGAATTGTCTCAAGAATTCTGGAATTTTTTGGTGTTCTGCTTCACAGGGAACCAAAGACCTCAATGACTGTTAGAAATTGCGAAATCAACGAGGTGACTGCAACGAAGAATATTGGGATAAGTATCAGACCAAATGGGGTGTTTCGATACAAAGATTAGGTCGCCTCTTCCGCTCCTCCAACAATTCCATAAGGTGAAATTACCAATACGATGCTATATAATAAGATGTGTTCAATTGAGACTACCATGCACCATAACCATCGGGTCACTCAACGTGGTATCAAATCTCTTAGAAAACTTTTCCTTTCCTTAAACCGTCAACTTGTCCCTAGTGTAGAAGGTACTGAGGAAAGTGATGAAGAAGATGAAGAGGATGAAGGAGATGGCATGTCTGAAAGTGATTAAGTTTGGTCATGTTTTTTGTTTTTCACTAGCTTATGTTTTTTTAATTTAGTCCAATTCTAGTTTTATTTTCAGACTATGTTACAACTGATGATTTATGATATGTTATGTTTGAATTTTCTTGTGTGTTATAGTCTATTTTGTTTGCATGCTTGCTACTTATTTTTTTTCTTTTTCACCCTTTTTGTTAATGACAAAGGGGGAGAAGAAATTGCTACTATGTTATTTCGTTGTTGTTTCTCTCTAACAAATATGCAGATTTCAAAAGACTCCTTAATCCATAAATTAAGGGGGAGCATCGTTTTAGGGGGAGCTTTTGATAGAGAAACACCATTGGATCAAACTTTCATGATTTTGGGTTGTCATCATAAAAAAGGGGGAGATTGTGAAGACATGACTTCTTAGATTTTTTGATGACGACAAACTTTGCTACAAAGCTAAAGACTGATTAACAAAAAGATTGATCACGATTCAAGCTCGTGAATGAAGTTTCTAACCAATGATCAAGTCTTGATGAATCGCATGAAGAATCTTCTTTCAAATGGATAAGGTAACACTTGAACTCTAGATGGTTATACAAGTGTTCATAACATGTTGCATTCATGCCATAATCATTGAAAATATTTTTATGCATCAAACAAATCACCACACTTCACTCATTTAATTATTTTTCAAAGTTGTGACAGAGTAACCGATTATCAACTTTAGAGTAACCGATCACTCTGTGTTATTTTCAAATATTTTTTGAACGTTGGAACCAGGTAATCGATTATCCTCCTTGGGGTAATCGATTACTCTGAGTAAATTTCAAATATTTTTAAATGTTGAATGCAAGTAACCGGTTACTCAATTTAAGGTAACCGATTACCACTGGTCCAGAGGCAAAAATATATGCATCTCTTCATGGAAACTTGTCTATTTTCTTTACCATGAACCATGGTAACCTTTGGATTATTGCATTCATTTGAGGAGGTGTTTAGACATTATATAAACATCATTTTTCAGATTTCAAAATTACCTCCTTGCAAAATTTCAAATCATTTACACACATTCTCTCAAACTTTCTAAGTGTTCATCTAAACTTTCTTAAAAGGGAAACCTTGCATAAACTTTCATTTTCAGCATCATAATTTCATTTCATGCAAAGAACACTTGTATAATTATTGTGAGATTTGAGTGTTACAAAGGAGAAGATCAATTGATTAATTGATATACTTCAAATTCCAACTACTTTCATCTTCTATAAACATTCAGAATTATATTCGTTGATTGCAACTTATTTTCAGGATTATTAAGAATAAGTTTGTAAGGTTTATCCTTGTTATCCGGTGTGTGGATACAAGAGGTCCATTTGTGAGAAATTTAGTCTCGATTGGACTTTAAACATTGTAAATCCAAGAGGAATGTTCTTGGTGTGTTAGAATTAGATAGAAATACCTTAAGGTGTCTTGTCTAGGAATCTAACATTTTAGTGAAATTCTCTTTCGTGTTGAAAGGGGAGTGGAGTATTCTCAATCTGTGAGGGGAACCACTATACATCGTTGTGTTCTTTACTTTGTGCACTTTACCACTTTTCATCACATAAGAAAATCAGAAAGTAAAAGTCATAAACCGTCAAAAATCCGGAAAATACTCCAAGTGCCTCATTCAACACCCCTCTAAGGCACTCCTTAAACTTACAATCACCAGCTCTTGTGATTAAGCCAGCAGGCCCTGTCCCATATGTATCAGACAAAGCTGTTCCTTACCGATATAACGTTGTTATGCTGGAGGATGGAAAGGAGGTGTCGTTGCCCTCAACTTCTGTGGTGAGCATTTCAGATGTCATGAAGAGAACTGTTGATAATCCTGCGAGTCCCGTGGGGACTTCTTCTCAAAATAACTTTGTTCCTATTGTTGACCCTGTTGCTGTTAAGAATGATAACACTCCTATCGTGGCTGGCCAGTCTGGCATTTTGAAAGAGGATGGTGATGAGATGTTGAGGCTCATCAAAAGGAGTGAATATAATGTTGTTGATCAGCTGCTACAAACTCCATCAAAGGTCTCTGTCTTATATTTGTTGATGAATTCCGAGCCACACCGCGAAGCTTTACAGAGGGTGTTAGATGTGGCATACGTGGACCACGATGTCACAATCGGGCAGTTTGATAGCATTGTTGCAAATATAACCACTTGCAACAACTTGAGCTTCTGTGACGCTGATCTTCCCGAGGAGGGAAAAGACCACAATTTGGCTTTACACATATCTATGAACTGTAAAGGCGACTCCCTGTCCAATGTGTTGTGGACACATGGTCATCCCTTAATGTGTTGCCAAAATCCACTCTTGCTAAACTTTCATATCAGGGGCCTCCCATGAGGCAGAGTGGAGTGGTTGTGAAGGCGTTTGATGGATCATGCAAAACTATGATCGACGAATTAGAACTCCCAATCAAGATTGGACCTAGTGATTTTCATATCACTTTTCAGGTCATGGACATCCATCCGTCTTATAGCTGTTTGCTTGGCAGACCATGGATTCACGAGGCAGGCGCCGTGACATCCACCCTACACCAAAAGTTGAAGTTTGTGAAGAACAAGAAGTTGGTGGTGATAGGATGAGAGAAGGCTCTCTTGGTTAGTCATTTATCTTCCTTCTCCTATATTGATGCTGAGGATGAGGTTGGGACTCCGTTTCAAGCCTTATCTATTGTTGAGCCTTCTAGGAATGGACTGTCTTCATTTGTCTACTATAATGATGCAAAGTTGGCCATTGAGCATGGTGCGACTACTGGTTTGGGGAAAATGATCAAGTTGGAAGATAACAAGTCCTGAGCTGGCATAGGATATTCTTCTGGTGTTTCCAATGATCGTGGGTTGTTCCAGAGTGGAGGTTTTATCCACACCGTTGAAGATCAGGAAGTTGCTGCCATTGTTGAAGATGATGAAGAGGAAGACCTTGGCAACTTTGTCATACCCGGAGGAATCTACAATAATTGGGTCGTTGTTGATGTTCCAACAGTTATCCACAAGTCAACGTAATGTGTTCATTTTGTTTGAAAAACCCTTCTCCCATGCCAAACGGAGAAGTAAAGACATTGTTGGCACATTTTGTTAATATAATGATATTCATTCAATAATCACATGTTAAATGTTTGTTTTTCCAAATTATCTTTTCCTTTTTGCTTTTTGCATGAAATTGGTGATCACCATAAAACCATAAAAAGATAATAAAATCAATCTTTTCATCTGCATAATGATTTGCCTTGTTTGAATTCTGAAATCTCTTTTATACTCGAAATCATTATGCAGGTTAATCAAACCCATTGAAGATAATGATCCAACATCATCTCCCAACTTTGAGTTCCCTGTATTTGAGGCAAAAGAAGATGATGTTGAAAAGATTCCTGATGAGATTACCCGTCTGCTTAAGCACGAGGAGAAGATCATTCAGCCACATCTTGAGAATCTGGAGACAATCAACATGGGGTCGAAAGACTGCATTCGTGAAGTGAAGATTGGGGCACTCCTTGAAGAGTCTGTTAAGAAGGGGTTGATTGAGTTGCTACGAGAATATGTCGACGTCTTTGCCTGGTCATATGAAGATATTCCTGGTCTGGATATTGATATCGTATGACATTTCTTGCCATTAAAGCCTGAGTGTGTGCCTGTGAAGCAAAAGCTCAGAAGAACTCATCCTAATATGGCAGTGAAGATTAAAGAAGAAGTTCAAAAGCAAATTGATGCGGGGTTTCTGGTGACTTCTACATATCCTCAATGGGTGGCCAATATTGTTCTTGTGCCTAAGAAAGATGGAAAAGTCCAAATGTGTGTGGAATACCATGACTTGAATAAAGCTAGTCCAAAAGATGATTTTCCTCTACCACACATTGATATGTTGGTAGACAATACAGCTAAATTCAATGTCTTTTCATTTATGGACGGATTTTCCGGTTATAATCAAATTAAAATGGTACCCGAGGATATGGAGAAGACAACATTCATCACACCTTAGGGAACATTCTATTATCGAATGATACCCTTTGGTTTGAAGAACGCCGGAGCCACGTATCAACGAGCTATGACTACCTTGTTTCATGATATGATGCACAAGGAAATCAAGGTGTATGTTGAAGATATGATTGCAAAGTCGAAAACAGAAGTTGAACAGGAAGAGCACTTGTTGAAGCTTTTCCAGCGTTTGAGGAAGTACAAACTCCGCCTGAATCCAAACAAGTGTATATTTGGAGTCCGTTCTGGCAAGTTATTGGGCTTTATTGTCAACGAAAGAGGTATTGAAGTTGATCCTGCCAATGTCAAAGCAATACAAGAGATGCCTGCGCCCAAAACTGAGAAGCAAGTCCGAGGTTTTCTTGGCCGCTTGAATTAGATTTCGAGATTCATATCCCACATGACTGCCACATGTGCGCCTATATTCAAGCTCCTTCGGAAAGATCAGCATCATGACTGGACCGAGGATTTCCAAAAGGCCTTTGATAGTATCAAAGAATATTTGTCTGAGCCTCCAATTTTGTCTCCGCCTGTTGAAGGGAGACCATTGATTATGTACTTGATTGTGCTTGATGATTCCATGGGTTGTGTCTTGGGTCAGCAAGATGAATCAGGGAAGAAAGAGTATGCCATATACTACTTGAGTAAAAAGTTTACTGATTGTGAATCTTGGTACTCAATGCTTGAGAAGACATGTTGTGTTTTGGTTTGGGCTACTAAGCCCTTACGCCAGTATGTGCTGAATCATACAACTTGGTTGATATCCAAAATGGATCCAATCAAGTATATCTTTGAGAAGCCTGCTTTAACTGGGAGGATTGCCCATTGGCAGATGTTGTTATCTGAGTATGATATTGAGTATTGAGCTCAAAAAGCTATTAAAGGTAGTATTTTGGCTGACCATTTGGCACATCAACCAATTGAAGATTATTAGTCTGTACAATATGACTTCCCTGATGAGGAGATTCTGAATTTGAAGATGAAAGATTGTGATGAGCCTAAACTCGATGAAGGGCCAGAGCCTGGTTCCCGATGAGGTATGGTGTTCGATGGTGCTGTTAATCAGTATGGAAATGGTATTGGGGCAGTAATTATTACTCCTCAAGGCACACATTTTCCCTTTACAGCAAGGCTAACTTTCAAATGCACGAATAATATGGCGGAGTATGAGGCTTGTATTATGGGTTTGGAAGATTGTATTGATCTTAGGATCAAACATCTAGATGTTTATGGTGATTCAGCCCTTGTTGTTAATCAGATTAAAGGTGAATGGGAAACGAATCAGCCTGACCTCATCCCATACAGAGATTATGCGAGTTGGATTTCAACTTTCTTTACTAAGGTTGATTTCCATCATATTCCTCGAGATGAGAATCGAATGGCAGATGCTCTCGCTACGCTTGCTTCAATGATTGTAGTAAAGTATTGGAATGAAGTCCCCAATATTACTGTGATGCGCTTGGATAGACCAACTCATGTGTTTGCAGTTGAGGAAGTAAAAGATGATAAGCCATGGTATTATGATATCAAGTGTTTTCTTCAAAATCAGACTTACTCGCCTGAGGCATCTGTTAAAGATAAGAAGACTTTGAGGAGATTATCTGGCAGTTTTTACCTTAATGGTGATGTGCTTTACAAGAGAAATTTTGACATGGTTCTGCTTATATTCGTGGATAGACATGAAGCAGACTTGTTGATGACTGAAGTCCATGAAGGTTCATTTGGTACTCATTCCAATGGACATGCTATGGCAAAGAAGATGCTGAGAGCAGGCTACTATTGGCTGACAATGGAGTCTGACTGTTGCAAGTATGTGAAGAAATGTCACAAGTGTCAGATCTATGCGGATAAGATTCATATTCCCCCGACACTTCTGAATGTTATTTCCTCACCATGGCCTTTCTCCATGTGGGGAATCGACATGATTGGCATGATTGAACCAAAGGCGTCGAACGGTCACCGTTTTATTCTCGTAGCCATTGATTACTTCACCAAGTGGGTTGAAGCGGCATCGTATGCAAATTTGACCAGGCAGATGCTATCATTTGCTTTGCATGGTTATTGTACAGCTGTTTGCACTTCAACAGGGGCAACCCCTTTCTCCCTTGTATATGGCATGGAGGTTGTGCTCCCCGTAGAGGTTGAGATCTCGTCGATGAGAGTCTTGATGGAAGCCAAGTTAGCTGAGGCTGAATGGGTTCAGAGTCGTTATGACCAACTGAATTTGATTGAAGAGAAAAGATTAACTGCCATGTATCATGGTCAGTTATATCAGCAAAGGATGAAGAAAGCCTTTGATAAGAAGGTCAAGCCTCGTGTGTTCCGAGAAGGTGACCTCGTGCTCAAGAAAGTCTTGTCTTTCGCGCCCGATTCCAAGGGCAAGTGGACTCCAAACTATGAAGGTCCATACGTTGTTAAGAGAGCCTTTTCAGGTGGTGCTTTGTTGCTTACAACAATGGATGGGGAGGATTTCACTCGTCCTGTGAATTCAGATGCAGTAAAAAAATATTTCGCCTAAAAATAAAAACAGAATAGCTCGCTAAGTTGAAAACCCGAAAGGGCGGCTTAAGCAAAAATGAGCGTCTCGGTGGATTGAAAACCCGAAAGGGCGGTCCAGGCAAAAATTAGAGACATGAAAAAAAAGTGAATATACATATCCCGCTAGATTGAGTACCTCACCCTGGGGCAATCTAGGCAAAAATTAGGGATTTGGCAAGTAATTGCATCCTGATAAGACTTTGTTCTACAACAATCATCTGTCAAAGATTCTCTTTCAGTCATCATCAACTGAAGCTTCAAATACAGTGGATTCAGAGTTGGTGGAGAAACGATCATTATGTTCAATGTAGCCTTTTTCCCATGTATATCACCAATTTCAAATTTGTAAAAATCCACGGAGTCTCGCCATTTGCAGACTACCATTCCACTAAATAAATTTGAGTTCTTATCCAATTCTTGGCACTCTTACTTGTTTCTGTTTAACAAATGTTTGCATGTCTTAATTGATAAATATCATTGTTTTAAACAAATAAAGTTTTATGAATTGTTTTAAACAAAATGAAAATTCACAATGACTAAAAGGATAAATGAAGTGTCCTCAGTGCTTTCCCAAGGATAGTACGATTTCCAAAGGGTAAGATATTTGTTCATATTCTGGCATGTTTATATCCTCTTCATCAGCTTTCAGTTATTTCCTCAGCAAGAAGTTGTCTAGAGCAATTGGTGAAGGGCTTGTTTCCCTTTTCATCCCCAGCATGACACAAGTTGACGAAGGATTCATTTTCGATCCCCTCAGCAGAGGCCGTTTCCTTTGAGGGTTGCCTACAACTTATCCCCTGCAGGTTTGCTTGACCTGAGTTTGATAATTTGTATTCCCTCCGTGTTGAGAGATGATGAGGAAGATGTTTTATTTCCTTCCCCAGCGGAGCAAATTGTTCTTTCTCCCCTTCGTTTTGGCTGATGAGCATCTGGTCGGTGTTTGTTCCCCATAGAATTTCACATCATCCCTTGATAGTTCCCCAATAGAGTTTCTTCTATGACAGGTCTTATTGATATTCAGCCACCTGTTCCCAAGAATCGATGGGAAGTCTCTGGCAGTAGGAAGTGGTGACTTTGCCTATCCCCAGTGGTGATCAATGTTTTCCCGTAATTGTTGCATCCTCACCAGAACTGAATTCTCCTGGAGGCCTCGCCCTTCTTTTTGAGATGTTGCGCCGGATGTCCGTTCGTGACTCTTGAACCTGTTTGCGTTAGATATGTCTGTTTGTCAGCATTAATCATACACGAACCATGCATATACATGCATAATCATAGAATTTAGATATTCATGATTGCATTCTTTGCCATATATCTTTGCTTGTTATCTCCTGCTATTGGCGAAACATTCTTCCCCAAGCAGATGTTTGTGTCTGATCTCTCCATTTAGAGTCAGCCTCATAGGCAGAAAGTGTTTATCTTTCCTTCTTTCTTCCCCACTGAGTTAAGTCCTCGTGGATGATTATTGTTTCAGTTTCCTCCCCAGTTGTGTATTGGGATGGAATTACTCCCCTGAGTTATATCCTCATTGGGTTCAGTCTTGTTTAATTGTGTCTTTCTAGTTTGTTCCTAGATTGACTCCTTTCTTGTTATCCTCTGCAGTTCCCTGTGGTTTAGTTGTTCAATTGCTCAGTAACCATTAATTGTTCATCATTTTCCCCATTGGATCTCGTGGCCTTCTACCCAGTAACCGGTAGTTGTAAGTCATATTTCTGTGGTTTTCTACCCAGTAATCGGTAGATGTAATCCCCTCTTTATTGGTTATCTGTACCCAATAACCGGTATTGATATTCCTTCGTTTTGAGTATACCACCCAGTAGCCGGTGATATATCTCTTTGGTAATTGTTTTTGACAGGCAATTTACCCCTTTGCAAGTCATCTTTCATTTACCCTTATTTGGTAATGATTGTTTCTCCTTCTAATTGGTCATCATTTTATACCCAGTAACCGGTATCCCGATGTCCATTCTTTTTCAGTCGATCTATCCTTCATTAACCCAGTAACCGGTTGTGGATAATCTTCCATGTGAGTATATTATCTATGTTATGACGGTAATAGATAATATATCTCATGTGCTCTTCAGTCGAAGACTTTTTTCTTCCCCAGTTGAGTAAGATTTGTATTTCCTTGTGGAATCGAATGTCCATCCTGTAAGTCGAGTTTGTTTTTTCAACCCTCCTTTCGGATGATGAGTGTCTTGGATATGTTCCCAATTCACGCCTGGTTGGTCACCTATTATATGCCCAGTATCCGGTATCCCTGGTATTCCTTCCCTCTGCTTCCTATTATGACTTTTTGTCCCTTGTGGAGTCAGATTCTCCTTAGTTGAGATGTGCCTTTTTGGTCCTCCTCAAATGTTTCGGACGATTGATATCTCTCACCCTTATACCGGTCTTAGATATTATTTCTCCTTGGGCGTGTTGTTCTCTCACCCAGTAGCCGGTGTTTGGATGACATGTCGCTCTTTGAGTTTATTACCCAGTAGCCGGTAATATCTCATTGTTTTTTCCTCAGCTGAGTCCTTTGTGGACATCCCCGTCTGAGTCCAGATTTTATCCGAAGTATCCTTTTGTGGATAGTTTTGCTATATTGACAAATTCCCCAATACATGCACCCTTGCCTCAGCTCGAGTCTTTCCATTGATTTATTTTCATGGAATCCCTTCACGTCTCCCAGCGAGTTTTCAAGTCGTGACCTGCTCACGCATTTTTTACCTTATTTCCCCCCAGAGTCTCTGTCACCTTAGTGAGTGTGTTACTCCTATTGGATTTTTCAGTTTCTCCCGATTTCTTTTCCTTTCGTGGCAATTATTCACCATGAAGATTTTATTTTGCATGCATACATTTGCATCATGAGGTCTCCTAGGGACCAAAATTCGTCTCTTTGTTATTATTTAAGCCCATTCTACCTCGTCGAGACGAAGATTTTAACCTTCATATCTCCGACTAGAATGACCTTAAATAGGGGCATCTGTAAGACCCTAATTTTGACCCTAAGATCCCTCATGGCATCATATCATTGCTTATTGCATTGCCTCAAGGATCATAGCATGTTTGGCTCCTTAACCTTAGGGTTGGGACTTGGTTGAGTGTTTTGAGACCACCAAGCATGCTTGTATTGTATATTATTGCTTTTCTTATCTTGTTTACTAACCAAAAGCACAAAAATATGTCACTAACTCTTTTTGTTTTGAAGCTCAAGTGATCATGTGCTCCCATACTCCTAGGAGGCTCCTAAGCTCAAAGAAATGGATAAATGAAGATGAGAACAAGCATGAAAATGGTCCACAAAGCTCCTAATCATCATATATGTCTCCAAAGTATCTCAATTTTCCAATTTGATCAAGATAACCCAAAGGGCTTGAGGATTGTTTCCCAAGGAAACCCTAATTCAACTGTGCTTTAATTGTGCCTTGCTCTGAAGCAACCTCAACCTATGATCAAATTTAATTAAGGGAAGTTCTTTAATTCATCATTTTATGCATTTATGAGCCTATTTGAGGCCCCTCAATCATTTATTCATCAAGATTGGAAGTTTGACCTTGAAAAGTTGACTAGTCAAGTCATCTGACTAAACTGAAGATCACTGATATACAACTTTTGATTTGTTTGTCAAATGTAGATGACCGTAAGAGAAAATATCCATTTGAAACTTGGAAGGTCATCATTCATTTCAAAATATTATAGGTCATTTTGACTGAAACCCTAATTTTGGGTCAACTTCCCAAGGACCTAACTTCCTTAATGTTTATGATTTTTAGGTGAGACCAAATGCATTGGAAAACTTAAGATGTCTAATTCAAATGTTATGTTGGACAAAATTTCATAATCCTAAAAGAAATACATGTGATAATACAAAACATTATAGGTCACTTTGGACCTAAGTCATTGAATTTTAAAAATGCCCAACTTGAAAAGATCTACAACTTTGACGTTGGAGGTTTTTTCATTTGAAGCTTGCATCATTGAAACAGAAGGGCTTGAAAAGGCTTGCTTTTAGTGAAATTTTTCAAAAGGTGACTTAGACATGTTTTGTGCCCAAACTTTCACAGCCAGTTTTCACCAATTTCCAAATGCCAAATGAATTTTTGCCCAACATGACTCTTGTTCCTTATTTCAAGAGCTTTCCAACCATTACTCACATTACTTTTTATGAATTTCCATGTGTGAGTTTCAAAGAGTTGTTTCTTTATGTCCATTTTGGCATTTCATGATATAACTTGATGTGCAAGCTTGCGTAGTTCATTATGCACGTCCAATTCATTCCCAGTTGGCCTCAGCATGGATCATCACCCATCATTGGGCCTCATATGCGCCTGTACAGACCCATGCAAGGAAGATTCAAATCTCATGCACACGAGGGAACCATGCCTTGCAACCCTTTTCAACTATAAATAAGTGTGCGTTCTCATTCATTTGGCAACGAAGTGGAGATCTGAATTGCTGCTGAATTGAAATCCCAACCCTCACTAAAGGAATTTTCAGTTTTCTTTCTCTTTTTCAAGCTTGAAATTCAACATCATTAGTTGATTTCCAAAGCTCAATTCCTTAACCTACCATCACCTTCACACTTCCAGAGAAAAAGCATATCAAGATCTTGGAGAATTCGTGGCATTTGAAGCTTCATTTCAGAGGTAGATCCTCAAACTTTTTTGATCTAGATCTTGCAATACAATGTGATTTTCTTTGGTTTGTGTGGTTTTCTGAATTCCTCTCACTTGAGGCAGGCCAATGGTGGTCTTAATTGTTCAAATCGTGCCATTCCAGTTGACACACCATGATCTTCAAGCTCACATTTCTCTCTAACTAGGAAGAGTGAGGATGATCTATGGTTACAGTGGTGATGTACATCACCTAAGCTTCATCTTGATGTCCTTATATTTCATTTTCATTACAATTTATTTTCCTGCGCGTGGTGGCCGGAAATGGTTAGATCACCGGAGAAGATGGTGATTTCCACCACCATTCCCACGTGTTGGCTGTACAGCCCTTAGATCATGCATAAACGTTATAATTGTGGCCATCCATTGTGATTACTTGATTTAATGCAATGTGTTGCGCGCTTGACTCAAGTGTATCATGTATCCGTGCCTCTGAGCCTTTGATCCCTTGCCACGTCAATTAATGAAATGATCTGATGGCGCTGGATTTTCCTATTATTCCTACTTTCTTTTAATTTCAGTTAATTCCTTTTATTTTCAAAATTTCATAAATATTTTATTTGAAGTCACAAATATATGAGACCAATGCCAAAAAATTTCTTGAAAAATCTAGTTTCATATTTTGATTTTTAATTATCTTTGTGACTTAATTTAATATTTTTTGTGAATTATTTGGTTTTTAATAGTTTTAATTCATTTTAAAATACTTCTTGATATTTGAAAAATCCAAAAATATTTTCCTAACACCTATGGATCATGATAAGTCAATGAAAAATAGTGTCATGAATTTCTTATTTGATTTGAGATTTATTTGAGATTTTAATTCATATTGTGTTATTTTTTATGGTTTTTAATTGTTTTTAAATAGTGTCAGATTTCAAAAATTGTTGAGAAAATTTGTCAAGGTTTGTTTGACCATGGTAGACCTATGAGAATTTAATTGGACTTTTTGAAGTTGATTTGAATTAAATTTTAGGTTTGACCATATTTTGATTATTTTATTTTGCATTTATTTTTAATTCAAAAATTACCAAAATAATATGTTTGACTTGTTGACTTGTAATCTTCATTTCCTTTCTGGTTGGCATTGATTGATGATGACTTGATTCACATTTGATCAATTGAGTTTGATACTTGAATTCTCTTTCCATTCATTTCATCTTCATCCCTTTCTTTTTATTTTAGCCAATGAGTTAATGTCTTATGGTTGGTATTGACAAATGAGAGGTTTAACCTTCTTTGATCCAAACTAAACTCAACTTGATCCAAGATCAAGTGAGTTGTTTTGTGTCCAGGATAGGTTGCTTCTTGGTCAAGCAAAAAACCTAAAGTCCATACAAGGCTCTTCCCCTTTTGTTTTGGCATGACAAGTTTTTGGAGCTTGGCTTACTAGTCATGATCTCTAACTTGTGTTTATTTGTCTATAGTTTTATTGACCAGCCTCAGATAGGTGTGATTACTACATTAGTCCACTTACGATTGCTTAACATAACGCTATATTGTCTTATGACAAACTAACATGACCATACTAATTACTAACTTTAATTTGAGCATTTAATTTCTTGCCCTTTACTTTAATGCACTTTATTTCTTGCTCATTTAGTCATGTTTCTTTTCACTTTGCTCACTTGAGCACATATTTTATGTTTATGTCATTTTCCTTTTGCTCATTTGAGCTCATTATTGTATATAAATATATTGTTGTCCTGTGATTGTTTTATTTTGGTGAACCTAATGCAAAAAGGAGAAAGGATTTAGAATTAGGACATACCTATGCTTAAAGGAGTTCAAGAGCAACTAGGCCTCATGCCTTTAGAATGCTAAATTTCAAAGTTGACTTTAAAAGGACTTCTAATCTAAACTTATTCTTTATCCATTCCCCTTATTGTGTTGTGAACTTTTTGATGTTTGCTCTTGTGTGATAGGGATTCCATCTTGAGATTGTGTAAGAGGACCATGGTCATGAGTAGCCAAGTTAAGGGAGACAAGCCAAATAGAAATCCTAGGAGCTTGAATTCAAATTATTGATTGCTTGATTGTGTGTTAAGTCCAAAGGAAATGAGCATCTTGAATCATCTCTATGATTCCAAGAAAAGGAACTTAAGGGTTTGTCTTTTCTCTCTTATCTTTGCATACTTTAGGACTAGCCCTTCTCTTCTTCTCCCCACTCTAACCAAGCCAAAATCTTTTCTTTCAAACTTTGACATTGTTTCAAATTAGAAACCTAGGCCTTATGCCTTCGATTTTCAAAACTCTTTTTATCAATACTCATTGTGAATAAATCATTATCCAACTTTGACTTCATTTTGTAAATAAACCTAACTTGTAAATATAACTCACTTCAAGTTGTTTTTGTGGTTCCAATGGCCACCTTTGTTAAAACTTTTCATAAAACATTAGTCATAGGTTTAAGTTATCATAGTGGTTGATGTAAATCTCACCTCATCCTTAGTGATTGGATTATAAGTCTTTCATACTTATTATAGGGTTAGCCCCTCACTAGTATGTTGAAGCTCTCCTTACATGGTGGATTGTTGGTTTAGGTTGAGTTTTCTCCCTTTGATAACAAAAGACCTTAAGGCTTTTGATCAAATTAATTCACCAATCTTTGTGATTTTTACCCTGAACTACAAGGTTTTGATCCTACCTTTGTGATGGTACGTAGGCAATGGGTTCATCCATTCAAACAACAAAATTGTAAAGTTAAATCTATTCTCTTCTCATCCCTCCAATATTTTGCATATATTTTCACAAATACCAACCTATAACACATGTTTGCAAAAAGAGGTTCCCTTAGAGTACTAAGGATGTTTTGGGTTCGTAAAACCTTCCCATTTTATAACCAACCCCCTTACCTAGATCTCTGACATTTTTATTAGTTTTTGATTTGAAAAACTTCTTACCTTGGCTTTTGTTCGCTTTTTAGCCTTTCCTTTAGACAAATAAAAATGCGGTGGCGACTCGAATTATATGTTTACTTTTGGTTTAGTCAATAAACCTAAAGGCAACAAAAACCCTGCTACAGGCTGGCCATATCATGATGAGAGTTTTGAACTGATCTAATCTAAGTGGGATCTTAGTATTGTTCGAACAGGGTGTAGACCCTTCGGTTCAACACTACACAATTACCAATCATGAAAACAGACCTTGGGTTTGAGGCGAGGTTCCCAGAGTCACGAATCATATTTAAAATTCCCCCATAATAAAGGGATAGCCATATTATGATGGAAATTCCAAACAGATTTACTCCAGGTGGAGTCTTCGTATTGTTCCAACGAGGTGTATACCCCTCAGTTCAATACTATATAACTCTGGGTTCTAAGTTCTTCTCAAAGCTTGGGTACAAAGCTTATCTCGTGGCATACATCAATCCCCATGTCATAGTATCCAAAAAATAACATACAAGTACCATAATAAGATAGAAAATTGGACTAAATTAGGCTTGACTCTCGCTTGCTAGGAGCAGGGTCCCCAACAGAGTCTCCATCTGTCACATCTCGAAAAATTAGTTCGAACAAAGTCGCCTCTAAACTTTATTTATCCCAATGAAGGAATAGGAAAATATCGATAAAAACTTTGAAAAATAGAATAATGGTCGTCGCAACCATATTCGGGTTCGGGAGTCGCTTACGCAAGGGGAAGGTATTAGCACCCCTCGCGTCCGTTGTACTCAACGGGAACCTTTTAGTCTAATTTGTGATTCAAATGTTAGTTGAATGTTATTTGTTTTCTTCAAGTGATAAGGATCGATAATAGATATGGATGGAGACCTCAGAAAGGGGGAAAGATAGGTTTTTTATTAGTGTGCTCGCCAAGATCTCGTAATCTCGTGCCTACGTATCCTTATGGTGCAATAAGGAAATCAGAGCATTCGTAGTACGGGGAACTACGATTGGTTGGTGTATTTTAATGAACAAATGTTTAGGTTGTGTTCTAAAGGCTAAACGTTGACTTGTCTACTCTCGGCGAAGGCTTAAGCATTAGTTTGTTGTGCGCGTTAGAAAGGATTAAACAGTATTCTTTTTCTAAAAGAGTTTCGATCGCACGGGGTGAGAAATTAGGTTTACTATATTTGGTATTTTAGAAGAATGACAAAATATTGAGCAATGTGGTGCACATCAATCGTTCAATTCTTTTGAGGAATAACAAGGCGAACGCCTTCTACTCCCTTTTTCATTTAATTATTATTGGAAGTTGTTTGTGAAAATCGAACATGCACAGTAATGAGGCGTGTACCTCCCACTTGCTTATTCAAGGAATAATGAGGCAAGCACCACTCGTTCCTTTATCCAAGTTTATATAAAGTATTTTAATCGGAAGTCGATAGTTTGAGTAATATGGCGAGCGTCAATCATTCAATTATTCGAGAGATGGTGAGGCGAACGCCTCCCATTCTTCTTCGTCCGAAGTTTAAATTAAAAAAGGAAGTATTTAGAAATTATATTGATTTGAAAAATGATTTGAATTCGAATTTATATAATTAATCATGTTTATATAGGAATACTTGGTGTATCAATCATCTAATCGATTTAATTATAATCGAGTAGGTCTCGTTGTAAGAAAGCCCAAGAGTAAGCTATGTGTGGTTGATGGCGATGTTAAAAGCAATCGACTTACAAAGGTGTTTGAAAGTGTACTTGACATCGAATCGAGAATTATGATTTTAATGGTTAAATCATGGTTTTGGATCGATGATGAAATGGATTGGAATCGAGTTTGTATTATGAAATGATATTGGAAGATGGTAGTGAAATAAGCCGATCAATTTTTAATTAACTAAAATTCGATTAAATCACTTATTTAAAACAATAAAAAAATAATTATCAAAATTAATTGATTTTAACCAAATATTCGAGATAATTAAAATTAATTATTGAAATTAACTAGTTTAAACAAATCTTGATTAATTAATTATTTTATTAAAAAATGATTGAAGTAAGTAAATCGTAATGTGCTCAAAAACCGGTTTGTACGAAATGACAACATTATTAATATCATTCGCAAGATCATAACACGGTGAAATATTCTATTAATTTATTGAAATGTTGGCGGCATAACGACATATACAAGTCGAATCCACGAATCATAAGTTTGATCAAGCAACACAAACATGAGTGACCAAATGTTATAAATCACACTTATTCTTTCGACTTATTTACAAAGTTAATATAACATATAGGAGTTATTGTTAGTGAAACTAGAGTGCACAAAGCGAACAAAAAAAATAGGCCTATCTTTTCATCAAATCAAAAGGCCCAAAAATCTAAATTTTAAAACTAAAAAAAAAACGATTAATCAATAATGTTGCTAAATAAATATTATAACAAACTATAAATGAGGTTGACTTTTCAACCCTTCATTTACACTTCTTGGCAGAATACCAATAACAAATCAAACAGGAATATTTTATTTTTAACTTGTTGTCACTACTTAAAGTAGTATAATTTCAAATGGCTCCAATATCAATAATTCAACCAATAATAAAAGTAGGCTATACTATAAAATAAAAAATGACATTTTATATAAATATAGGTGCAATAAACAATCAGGAGTATTCTGATATCTACAATACATAGTCGGAACAGAAGCTAGCATATTTAATCATAATCAAAGCTAAATTAATTTATTCCACTATTATTGATAAGCAAACACACAAAACAAAACTAGTAATAATAATAGTAAAAGAACATGGCAAGACTATTTTAAATGATGGATAACAAAAGTAAATTGATGAAAATCACATCCACTTGAAAGATTATTTAAAAGAACAATGCACACTCTACTGACTGTTAAACAAAACAAAATACCACAATATTAGAAGTCAATCTTTGGACCTCATGATAACAGCAACATCAACAATCCATAAAGTGCATCAAAAGATAAGTGGTGGCAATGGAAACATGAATGAAAACCTCACCGACGAAGTAATGTTTCGGATACAAGTGTTGATTGGGTTGCATGGCGGAAATGACGGTGATGTGGTGGAGATTTTTGGCTGCGGAGGTTTGAAGGCGAATTGTTGGTGGTTGACAAAGTGGATTGAGGAGAGGAAAAAGACGGTGGTTTCTCCAACGAAAGACGGAGAAAATGGATGGGAGAAAACAGTTATTGAGTTGGTGTTTTATTCTCCGGAGGAAGTGATGATTCCATGGTGGATGGCGATGCGAGAGGTGGTGTGGGGCTTGGGTAGAGTCCGGTGTCGCGGCGGTAGAACTGACGATGAACAAGGGACGTTGAAGAAGACGGGAGGTGGAGAGTAGCCGGCGGTGGCGTGTAGGGTGTTCCTGATGGTTGATCGGAAAGAGGGAAGGAAGAAAATGGAGGTGGTTCAGTAATGGTGTGGTTTTTTTTCATGGTTGTCGCGGTGGCGTTGCATGGTGGCGGTGAAGGAGTGTGGCGCGGTGGTTAATGTTGTTACCGTTTTGGTGTTAAATCTTGAAGAATAGGAACCATCCTCTTTTTCTCTTTTCTCGTTTATGGAGAGAGAGACTATTTTAGTCTCTTGGTGAGGTTTTTTGACCAGAGGAAAAGTCTTTCTCTTTTAATTTTTTATTTTCTTTGAGAGAGAGATATTGGGAGGTTCGTGAGTGGAGGGAGGTATCCTTGTTTTTTCACGTTTTCCAGCTAGCGCCCCCTTTCCTCCCGCTGGCCCCCTTTTCCTCTCTCCTTATTAAACTCAAGAAAAATCTTTTTTAGTCCGTTGGGATTTTCGTTACAGTTGGCATTCGTATCCCTTAAATGAGGACGTGTGGCCATGATGGAGGAAGGAGATATTTGCTTATTTTCCTTAATTAATATCATTAATCAAATCCAATTTTTTTATTGGATAAATGGAATAAGTGTGGATTGCTAATGAGGACCATTGATAAATTTGAATCGACGATCCCGATTGACTCAAAGAAACACAACTAATTTTAAAATGACAAAGTTGCCCCTTCTAGATGATTTAATTGATTTAAATGGGCTTAAATCAATTAACTCAAATAAAATTCACAACTTCTTAAATAATCATGATAAAATTAAAATAAGAACATGGAAAATTCTATTTATTCAACCTGAATATTTTGGCGAAAGAAAAAAATTAAAACGACTAAAAATGAATAAAAGTCGGGCGAAAATTTGCTCAAAAAAATAAATCGGACGCACTAAAATGAATCAGCACAAAATATACTTATTGAAAAAGTACAACGTTTCCTTTAATTTTGAAATAATTTTTCATAGGTTAAAAGGCTCAGACGGGTCTAAAAGCGACTGAAAAGGTTGTCGGAAAAAAAATGAGCACACCAGGTTAAACTACGTGAACCGTAGATTAATAATACTGACATCTGGAAGTTTGATTTTAAAACTTTTTACCTGCTGATTTTTCATGTATCTGAGAAATGATTTAATCGAAAAACTGTCTGTATATCCAAGAACTTATTCTGACTGATATGTTAGGTATTATTCATGATGAAATACATGTCATGCTATACAAATGATGCAAACTAAAAATAAAATCAAACTTATGAAATATTTAAAATGCCCAGACAAAATTGGGGTACGACAAATGCCATTAGAATATTCTTGATTGGGAATCTTGTGCCTACTCTATTAGGAGATATGTACTTCTCTTTGCATTTGAGGAATTCCAAAGTTGGTGGAACTATTGTGTGTTTTGCTCCTCTTCTATACAAGTGGTTTATTTCTCACTTGCCTCAGATGTCTGCTTTTGTGGAGAACAAACAATGTCCACGGTGGTCTCAGAGACTTATGCCTCTCACTAATGATGATATAGTTTGGTATGATTCTTCATTGAGTAGTTTGGATATTATTGACAGTTGTGGTGAATTCTCTAATGTGCCTCTCATTGGTACACAAGGAGGAATCAACTGCAACCCTTCTTTGGCTCGTCGTCAACTTGGGTTCCCCTTGAGAGACAAACCTAATAACACTCAGTTAGAAGGTCTTTTCTATCAAGAGGGTAAAGATCCCCAACATTTGAAGCAAAAGATGATACACGTTTGCAATAAGGTGCATAGGAAAGGAAGATCCGAGCTTGGTCCGTGCAATTGTGTAGCTTTGGAAGCTTACACTTCTTGGGTGAAGAAGAGAGCTTTGGAATTGAAGATGTTGTATGCTTGTGAAAGACTTATGTCTATGGTTGTGGTTGAGCCATTAACTCTTCCTAACCAAGATGTAGAGGAGTTGAAAGACGCACTCACCAAGATGAGGCAAGAGAAGGATATGCGGGAAAAGTGGTTCCATGCTTTAAGCAGAAAGCATGAGGAGTTGCAGCTTGAGTCCAAGGACAAAGATGACCTTATCAAACTTCTTGAAGACCGAGCAGTGAAGAGACAGAGAGAGCCAGAGGGTCCATCTTCCTCTAGTATGCCTCAGCCTTCCGGTGCTTTGAAGAATTTTGTTGATCAACTTGTCCTCGAGAAGGCTCAGATGAAGACTTCTTTTGAGTCCAAGATCCGACGCATCCAAAGGAAGTACGCGCCTGCGGCCAGATTATCTGACACTATTGTTGGGGATCCTTAAGATGATTAGTTTCCCTTTCTCTTGTATTTTTTTCTTTGGTTTTTGAAATTGTACTCAGTGTAATCCTTCCAAATTATATGAATAAAAGAGATTTTTATGGTTAATATGATTGTCAATCAAAACATTGCATTTCATGAATCATTTTCATAACAGGTTTTTCTTCCGCCAGATGTCTTATTGGTTATTCTTCTATGCTTCACCCAAGCGGACTCACCGATACAACACTCGCGCCAATCAACCAAGAATCATGGAACACTTTGAACAAGAGAACCGAGAGTTGAAGGACGAAATTGCTCGCTTGACTGCCATGACGGAGTCTATTTTAGCTGCTCAGAGTCAATCTTCTCCAACGCCCGCAATTCATCCTCCTCGGAGGGCTATTATCTCAGAGGTTGCTACCTCAACCGTACCCGCCACTCAGTTTGCTACGACTATGCCTGCCGGATTCCTATAGAGAATGCCACCTAACTTTGTGCCTGAAGGGTTTGCGCTTACTTTTGCTTCGATGTCGGCATCTATCGCGTCATGTCTGTTTGGCCTCCAATTGTTCACACTCTGCCTCGTGTTAAGGATACCATCTACCATTCCGAGCCGTCTGAGGGTCTGGATGTTTACGAGAAGATGGATGAGATGAAAGATCAGTTCCCTGAGCTGCGAAAGGAATTAAAGACCTTGAGGGGAAAGAATCTGTTCGATAAAAGTGCTACTGAACTTTGCTTAGTGCCGAATGTCAAAATCCCGTTGAAGTTCAAAGTTCTTGACTTTGAAAAGTATAAGGGAAATACCTGCCCACTTAGCCATCTTGTCATGTATGCCAGGAAAATGTTGACGCAAATTGATAATGATCAGTTATTGATTCACTATTTCCAAGACAGTCTGACTGGTGCTGCTCTGAGGTGGTACATGGGATTGGATAGTGCAAGTGTTCGCACGCTCAATAATTTGGGTGAAGCTTTCGTGAAGTAGTATAAGTATAACGTGGACATGGTGCCTGATAGAGACCAACTGAGGTCTATGTCTCAGAAGGACAAAGAGACATTCAAAGAGTATTCCTAGAGGTGGAGAGAGCTTGCTGCTCAGATCAATCCTCCGTTGGAAGAGAAGGAGATGACCAAGATTTTCCTCAAGACCCTGAGTTCATTTTATTACAAACGAATTATTGCTACTGCCCCCAGTGATTTTACTAAAATGGTGAACATGGGGATGAGATTAGAAGAAGGTGTTCGAGAAGGACGTTTGTCTAAGGAAGAGGTATCATCAAGCAAGAAGTATGGTAGCAGTTTCGCTAGGAAGAAAGAAGGCGAAATCAATGCAGTATCAGTGGGGAGGCAAAGGAGGCCTCATGTCAGAAGAAATCTGCAACCACGTCAACATCATCACCATGTTTCATCCATTATCCCGGTATTTTCTAACAACCAATCAATGCCAATTCAACAACAACACCAATAACAGCCACAACAAAGAACAAACAACTGCAACAACAACAACAATAATCAACAACAACAGAATTTTGAAAGGAAAAAGGTCTCTTTCGACCCTATTCCTATGACCTATGTCAAATTACACCCATCTTTGGTTCTCAAGAACCTGCTTCAGCCGAGGAATCCTCCACAAATTCCAAAACCACTTCCATGGTGGTATAACCCAGAACTCCGATGTGCCTTTCATCAAGGAGCTCCCGGCCCTGATATCGAGCATTGCTACCCTTTGAAGTACGAAGTCCAGAAGCTAGTAAAGAGTGGGATTATGTCCTTTGAGGACCGCACGTCGAATGTGAAAGCTAACCCATTGCTTGCTCATGGTAATTCCTCTATTAACATGGTAGATGGTTGTCCCGGGGAGTTCAAAATCTATGACGTCTGCTTTATCAGAAGATCCTTGGTTAGAATGCATAAGGGCATCTGTATGGTAAGTGATTGTGAGCATGACCATGATGGTTGTGCGATTTGCAGTGTAAACCCCTGAGGGTGCGTCATCATCAAGAGAGATATCCAAAGGCTGATGGATGAGGGTGTGATTCTAATTTTTCAGTCCCGTCACTTGGGTGACGATGTGAATGTTATAGTACCGGTATTTAAGACCCCAAAGAGAATGGTAATCCAGTTCGACAGCAGCAACAATAACAACATCAATGGATCGGTATCGATGTTAGTGATACGGTTAGCGGGCCCTGTTTCGTACGCATCCGATAGAGTTGTTCCATATCAGTATAATGCTACTATGTTGGAGAATGGTCAAGTGGTTCTATTACCTACGACTAATTCCACTGTGAACATTATTGATGTTACGAAGGTGACCCATAGCGGTCGTGTTTTTGGTCCCGTTTTCCCAAAAGATGTAGAAGATGTTGGTAAGAAGTTTGAGGTACCTGCAACAAATCCAGTTAGTGCTCCAAAATGTCAGTTTGGTGAATCCAGCAATTCGAAGCATACTGATGATGATGAGGTACTACGATTAATAAAGAAAAGTGAATCCAATATGGTGGAGCAGCTGCTCCAAACTCCTTCAAAAATTTTAGTGTTGTCTCTACTTATGAATTCTGAAGCGTACAAAGAAGCATTGCAAAAAGTATTGGAGAAAGCTTATGTTGAACATGATGTAATAGTGGATCAGTTTGACCACATTGTTGCTAACATCACTTCCTGCAACAACTTGAGCTTTTGTGATGAAGAACTTCCCGGGGAAGGCAGAAATCACAATCTAGCACTACACATATCAATGAATTGTAAGGAGGATGTGTTGTCAAACATGTTGGTTGATATCGGTTCTTCGTTGAATGTACTCCCCAAGTCAACTCTGTCAAAGTTATCATATCAAGACGCTCTGATGAGGTACAGTGGTATGATCGTCAAAGCATTTGATGGTTCTCGCAAGACTGTTATAGGAGAAGTGGACCTTCCATTAAAAATAGGTCAGAGTGATTTCCATATTACTTTTCAAGTAATGGACATCCACCCGACCTATAGCTGCTTGTTAGGAAGGCCATGGATCTATGAGGCTGGAGTTGTTACATCCATGCTGGACCAAACGTTGAAATTTGTGAAGAATGGAAAGCTCGTCATTTTGGGCGGAGAAAAACATTGTTGGTAAGCCACATGTCGTCTTTCTCATTTGTGGAAGCTAAGGATGAGATTGGAACCCCGTGCCAAGCTCTATCTATTGCCGAGGAGAAGAAAGTTAGGGCACCTATATCCTCTTGTAAAGATGCTCAAAAGATTATCGAAGATGGCAGTTCTGATCAATGGGGCCGGATGGTAGAGGTCGCCGAGAACAAGAATCGAGTCGGTTTGGGTTTCCAACAAGGGTCGTCTGTGGTTAAAGATGAAGATGTGCAACTTAATTTCCGTAGCAAAGGGTTTATTCATGGTAATGAAAAACACTCAGTTGTATTGATCGAGGGGGATGAAGATGAAGATTGCACCAATTTTGTGATGCATGGAAAAGCTTGCAACAATTGGATCACTGTCGATGTTCCTGTTATTATTCGTCTAAGTAATTGTTTTTATTATTTTTGAAAATCATTCTCATATGCCTAAGGGAGAAGTGAACATTATTGGGCATATTTCAAATTGATCATCAATAAAATGCAATTCTAATCATCCACATCTATGATGTTTTATTTTTACTTTTTTTTTGCTTTCTGAAAATGGTAATCACAAAAAACATAAATAAATAAATAATAAATATCCATCTGCATAATATTTGGTCACAATTCACTTCTCTAAAATCAAAATATCAAATCATTATGCAGGTTGGTTTCTAAACCCATTGAATACAATGATCCTACTCCTTCTCCAACCTTTGAATTCCCTGTATTTGAGGTTAAGGAAGAAAGTGATGAAGAAGTGTCTGATGAATTATCTCGTCTACTTGAGCATAAGGAAAAAACCATTCAGCCATTCGAAGAGCAGATTGAGTTAGTCAACTTGGGATCCGAAGATAATGTGAAGGAAGTCAAGATTGGGTCTCGATTGTGTCCAAAGGTTAAAAAGGGGTTGATTGATCTTCTCCGAGAGTATTCAAATGTGTTTGCTTGGTCCTATCAAGACATGCCTGGTTTGGATTCTGAGATTGTGGAGCATATATTGTCATTGAAGCCAGAATGTCCGTCGGTCAAGCAGAAGTTGAGGAGAACTCATCCTAATATGGCAGTGAAGATCAAAGAAGAAGTACAAAAAAAAATTGATGTTCGTTTCCTTGTTACTGCTGAATATCCATAATGGGTGGCCAATATTGTGCCTGTTCCTAAGAAGGCTGGAAAAGTCCGTATGTGTGTTGATTATAGAGATTTGAACAAAGCCAGTCCGAAAGATGATTTCCCGCTGCCACACATTGATATGTTGGTAGACAATACATCTAAGTTTAAAGTATTTTCATTTATGGATGGATTTTCCGGATATAATCATATCAAAATGGCACCCGAAGATCTGGAGAAGACCACATTCATTACACCTTGGGGGAAATTCTGTTATAGAGTAATGCCTTTCGGTTTAAAGAATGTTGGTGCAGCATGCCAGAGAGGAATGACCACTCTTTTTCATGATATGATGTATAAGGAGATTGAAGTTTATGTTGATGACATGATTGCTAAATCCAGTGATGAAGAAGAGCATGTTGAGCATTTGTTTAAGTTATTTCAAAGTACAAACTCCGCTTGAATCCCAATAAATGTACATTTGGTGTTCGTTCTGGTAAGTTATTGGGCTTCATTGTCAGCAAGAAGGGTATTGAAGTTGATCCTGCCAAGGTCAAAGCAATACAAGAGATGCCTGTGCCCAAAACGGAGAAGCAAGTCATAGGTTTTCTTGGCCGCTTGAATTATATCTCAAGATTCATTTTGCATATGACTGCCACGTGTGCGCCTATATTCAAGCTTCTTCGGAAAGATCAGTCTTGTGATTTGACTGAAGATTTCCAGAAAGCTTTTGACATTATCAAGGAATATTTGCTTGAACCTTCGATTCTGTCTCCGCCTGCTGAAGGAAGACCATTGATCATGTATTTGATTGTGCTTGATGAAAGTATGGGTTGTGTTCTTGGTCAGCAAGATAAAACTGGAAAGAAATAATATGCTATTTACTACCTCAATAAGAAATTCACCGACTGTGAGACTCGGTATTCTATGCTTGAAAAGACTTGTTGCGCACTGGCTTCGGCTGCTAAGCGTCTGTCTCAGTATATGTTGAGTCATACTACTTGGTTGATATCCAAAATGGATGCAATCAAGTATATTTTTGAGAATCCTACTTTAACTTGGAGGATTGCCCATTGGCAGATGTTATTGTCAGAGTATGATATCGAATACCGATCTCAAAAAGCAATTAAAGGTAGTGTCTTGGCTGACCATTTGGCTCACCAACCGATTGAAGATTACCAGTAAGTACAATATGATTGTCTTGATGAAGAGATCTTATACTTGAAGATGAAAGATTGTGATGAACCATTGCTTGAAGAAGGGCCAAAACCTGGTTCCCGTTGGGGCATGGTATTTGATAGAGCTGTTAATCAGTATGGTAATGGCATTGGGGTAGTGATTATTACTCCTTTAGGCACTCATTTTCCGTTTACAGGTAGATTGACTTTCAAATGTACGAATAATATGGTTGAGTATGAAGCTTGCATTATGGGGCTTGAAGAGGCCATTGAACTCAGAATCAAATTTCTTGACGTGTATGGAGATTCAGCTTTGGTTGTGAATCAAATCAAAGGTGAATGGGAGACGAATCAACCCGGTTTGATACCGTATAGAGATTATGCGAGGATGATTTCAACTTTCTTTACAAAGGTTGAGTTTCATCATATCCCTCGAGATGAAAACCGGATGGCAGATGCTCTTGCAACGTTGGCTTCAATGATTGTGGTGAAGTTTTGGAATGAAGTTCCTAATTTGACTGTGATGCGTCTTGATAGATCAACTCATGTGTTTTCTGTTGAAGAGATCAAAGATGAAAATCCATGGTATTTTGATATTAAATGTTTCCTCAAAAGTCAGCTTTACCCGCCCGAGGCATCTTTGAAAGATAAGAAGACTTTGAGGAGATTAACTGGCAACTTCTACCTGAATGGTGATGTGCTTTACAAGAGAAACTTCAATATGATTCTGCTCAAATGCATGGATAGACACGAAGCAAACTTGTTGATGACTGAAGTCCATGAAGGTTCCTTTGGTACTCATTCCAATTGACAGGCTATGGCTAAGAAGATGTTGAGAGTAGGTTACTATTGGCTGACAATGGAATCTGAATGTTGCAAGTTTGTGAAGAAATGCCACAAGTGTCAAATTTATGCAGATAAAATTCATGTTCCTCCGACACTGTTGAATGTCATTTCCTCCCCATGGCCCTTCTCCAGGTGGGGAATTGATATGATTGGCATGATTGAGCCCAAAGCTTCGAACGAACATCGTTTTATTCTGGTGGCTATTGACTACTTTATAAAGTGGGTTGAAGCGGCTTCATATGCGAATGTAACCAAGCAAGTTGTTGTAAGGTTTATCAAGAATCAGATTATATATCGTTATGGTGTGCCAAGTAAGATCATTACCGATAATGGATCTAACTTGAATAATAATATCGTGGAAGCTCTTTGCAAAGACTTCAAGATTGCACATCATAATTCTTATCCCTACAGACCTAAGATGAATGGGCATGTTGAAGATTAAAACAAGAACATCAAGAAGATCATTCAGAAGATGGTTGTGACATATAAGAATTGGCATGAGATGCTCCCATTTGTTTTGCATGGGTACCGTACATCCATCCGCACTTCAACAGGGGCAACCCCTTTCTCACTTGTTTATGTCATGGAAGTTTTCCTTCTAATAGAGGTTGAGATCCCATCGTTGTGTGTGTTGATGGAAGCCAAGTTGACTAAAGTTAAATGGTGCCAGACTAGATATGACCAGCTGAATTTGATTGAAGAGAAGAGGTTGACTACCATGTGTCATGGTCAGTTGTACCAGCAGAGAATGAAGAAGGAATTTGATAAGAGAGTCAGACCTCGTGTATTCAGAGAAGGTGACCTTGTGCTCAAGAAGATTCTATCTTTCAAACCAGATTCTAGGGGAAAATGGACTCCTAATTATGAAGGCACATGTGTTGTTAAGAGAGCCTTTTCGGGCGGTGCTTTGATTCTTACAACTATGGATGGTGAAGAGTTCACTCATCCCGTGAACGCCGACGCAGTCAAGAAATACTTCGTCTAAAAATAAAAGAACAACTCGCTAAGTTGAAAACCCGAAAGGGTGGCTTAGGAAAAAATGAGCGTCCAGGTGGATTGAAAACCGGAAAGGGCGATCCAGGCAAAAGTTAGAGACATAAAATAGAAGATATTTATCCTGATAAATTAAGCACCCCACCTTGGGTAAATTTATACAAAAATTAGGGATCATGGCAAGTAACTGCATCCTATTGATCTTCATTCTTGAAGACATTCTTGAGCACGTCATTTAGTTCTCATTCATCTTCAACCAAATCCAAGAGCACGATGGATATTGAAGTCGGTAGAAGGATTAGTGATCATTGTATTCAATGTAGCCCTTTTCCATGTAAATTACAATTTTTCAACTTTTGTAAAGATCTATGGAGTCTTGTCATTTACAGACTACCATTCTATTAAATAAAGTTGAGCTTTTTATCCAATTGTTTTTACTCTTATTTATCTTTTAGCCAAATAGATTTAAATTTTATGATGATCATTTTGGAATTAAAATTTAAATCAAAATCATGTTTTCTTAAATAATAAAAGAAGTTACTTTAAGAGCAATCGATTTCATTTAAGGAACATCAACAACGGTCTGAAAACCGATAAGCCCTAAAATGTGAAGCATTGTTGGTTTTCCCCGAGAAGTTAACATAAGCTTTGTTTCCTCTCCAACAGCATTCCAGCATCACCATCCGAGTTTTGTTGGTTTCCCCAATTGAGTTTGTAAATGCCTCCCTCGAGTTGTAGGCACGTTGTCTCAGCAGTTTGCATAGATCTAGCACCAGATTCTGGTTTCCCCTCAAGTCTCCAATGGATTTCATTCAGTACAGATTCTAGAGCAGTATGTTGGATCCTCTGTAAGGTTATCTCCCATTTGATATGGTGTTGACCTAAAATTCCCCGCAGAGTTATTAGTGCATATTTTCAACAGATCTTGTCCTCTTCCCCAGCCAGGGTTAAGCCTTTGAGATGGGTGGTTCGAGTTCATCGTTTACCTCTTTTCCCAGTTGATCTCCTCATGTTGAGATCAGCCGGGTGTTGTATTCACGATTCAGACCAGTGACAGTTGTATCCTTTGTGATCGTTTTGTCAGCATAATCATCATATATACATATGCATTCATAGATTTCATTATTGCATTATTATTTTCACTTTGTGATCCATTATTTCCATGATCCTCTGCTATGGTGGCATCCTTTTTCCCCCAAGCAGATTTGGTATGTCTTTCCTCTTTCAATTATAGAGTGTCAGCCCCCTAAGCAAAAAGAATTTAACTTTTCTCATTCCCCACTGAGTTATTTCCTCATGGATGATTATTATTTCAGTTTCCTCCCCAATTGATTATATGGATGGAACCACTTTCTCTGAGTTATGTCCTCATTGGGTTGAGTCTTTGATTGACCATTTCTTTCTAGATCTTACCTAGACAGATGCTTTTGATCCCCTGAGAGTCTATTACCCAGTAACTGGTAATATTCTTCTCGATTTGCGAGTATTTTACTTTTTCCCAATACCCGGCAAGAGTAATATTTTTCCCCCAGCGGATTCGTTTTCTCGTTCCCCTAAGAAGTCTATCCTTGATATGTTCATCCTAACCGATGACAGATATTTTCTTCCCCTGCATTGAGTTTATCCTTGATATGTTCATCTTAAGCGGTAACGAATATTCTCTTTTTGGTATTCTACCCAGTAAAAAGGTAGTTGTAATCCCTATTTCATTCCCAGAGGGTTAATCCTTGATATGTTCATCCTAACCGATGACGAATTCCCTCCTCTTTGCGGTCTTTTGACCAGTAGCCGGTAGTTGTAAATCCTGTTTCCCCTTGCGGAGTCTATCCTTGATATGTTCACTTTAATCGGTGACAGATATTCTCTCTTCTGGTTTTCTATCCAATAACTGATAGATATAATTCCTATTTCTCCCCTCGAAGTCTATCCTTGATATGTTCATCCTAACCGATGGCGGATATTCTTCCCTTCGAGTCTATCCTTGATATGTTCACTTTAACTAGTGACATATGTTCTCTTTCTTTGGTCTTCTGCCTAGTAACCGGTAGTTGTAAATCCTATTTTGGCCTTTCCCCGTCAGTTTATTCTTACCCGGTAACTAGTAATGAATACACCTCCTGGTGGTCCCTCGACGAGTCATCCTTGATATGTTTACCCTAACCAGTGACGAATGTCCTCCCTGTCATAATTTGTTATCTCCTTACCCAATAACCTGTAGTGGATAATACATTTTTGTTGCTCCTGTGTTGAAGATGATCTCTTCCCCAGTTGAGTTTGAGTGTGTATTTCCTCAGTGAAATCGCCTTTCCCTATTTGGTTCGAGTGTTTTAGTTTTGTTTTGATCTACCCGTTTCCCCTGCAGATGTTCCTTTTATTCCCCAGATGAGTCTTTCCACTGATTTATTTTTGTGGCATCCCTCGTGTCCCCCAGCAGTTTTAAGTCGTAGCCTGACCTACATGTAACTTTTATCCCCCAAAGACTCTGTCTCCCTAGTGAGTTTTCCTTATGGAACGCATTATGCCCCTCGGACTTTCAGTCTCTCCGGATTCTTTTCCTTTGTGGGAACCTTTTCCCCACAGAGATTATTTTTAACATTTCATATCATATGCATCATGAGGTCTCTTAGGGACCAAGATTTGTTTCTATTATTGTTATTTAGGTCCATTCTACTGAGTTGGCATGAAGATTTTAACCTTCACCACCTCAGCTAGAATGTCCTTAAATAGGGGCAACTGTAAGACCCCAATTTTGACCCTAAGATCCGTCATCTTATCTCATCATATGCATATGCATTAGGATCACACCTTGGCATTCTCCTTACCCCTCATTCATTGGGTTTGCATTGGGAGGGATCACCAAGCACATTTGATTATATCATACTTCATTTTTATTTGTTTATTAATCAAAATACTAAAAATATGTCAATGTATAGTTTGTTGCTTTTGTAGGTAGTCTGTATGCTCACCTATGCCCTATCAAGCTCATATCTAGGGTTTAATACCCTCAATTCAAGGATCTCAATCAAGAATTGGTTTACATTGGATCTAAGTATCATGTATGGATCCCCATGATCTTCACATGTTATTTGATCAAGAAATCATCAAGAGTTTGGAGTTGGTTTGCCTTGGAAACCCTAATTCATCTAGGTATCTTATGTGACTTATGCAACAAGTTTCCTCAATAATTGATCACGTATTTCAAGGGATACTTCACCTTATATCATATTATGCATATTTTATCCTCCATGGAGCCCAAAAGTCAATAGAATGTCAAGCTAGCAAGTTGGTTCATGGTGGTTGACTAGAGAAAGTCAACTAGTCAAAACTGGGGTTCCCTAGACCCTATCTCCTACAATATTTATCATATGAAAATGATTCTAAGATAAAATTTACTCTAAATGACATTCCAAACAACTTTCATGTTGAGGTCAAGAACTAGTTTTTCTTGGAAAGTCATTTTTTATGGTGAAAGATTATAGGTCATTTTGTCTAAATCCTAGTTTGAAGGTCAACTTCCCAAGACCATAACTTACTCAATTTGCATGAGATGAAACCCATTCAAATTTCATTATCAAGTTCAAGATGCCTACTTCGAATTTTATGTTTGGAGGAAATTAAAATTCAACCTGCAAATGCATGTGCCAAGAGGAAATATTATAGGTCATTTTGGGCCAATACCATTGAAGAGGTTTGAAAGAGCTATAACTTTTGTGAATGAACGCATCTCATTTTAAGTCCATAGAAAATGTTATTCAAGGTGGAAGAAGTGAACATTTGACTTGGGACTTAGAAATTTTGCAAATATGTTTGATTTCCCAAACTTCCAACTCAAAATTCATCATGATCCAAGCTTCAAATTAAAAGGTGTTCCACATGAAAGTTGTTCCCCTTGATCTCACCTTTCCAAGATCATCTCATTTGGATTAAAATTGAGGGACTTGCTCATGGTTTCATTATGGAGAGTGTTTTGGCAAGATTGGACTTCACATGATCATTTGCTTTTGCATGCTTGCACATGATGCATTCATTACTCTTTACACACGAATTGGAAGTGGATTGCATCATCCTCAAGGCCCAAATCATTACCCATGCACCCATGCAAGGAGGTTTCTAAAATTATCCAAATTTCAAGTGGTGCAAATATCAAGTGCATTGCATATTTCAACAAACTTAAGGCTCAGATCCATCATTAACACCTTGCCCATGCTTTGCTAGACCATTGCAAACCCTCACTGCCATAGAATTTTTTGAGATTTCTCTTGAAATCGAGCTTGAATTTCACCTTTTGTTTGGAAGTTCAAACTCCAGAAATTCACTTCCCTTTTCATTCCATCTGGTGTCTGCAAGCAAGAGGAGGAGAAAGCAATCAAATCCATATCAAGATCAAGTGAAATTGGATCAACTCAAAGGTGATTTTTCAGAAACTTGTCCTCTTCGATTCTCTCTCAATTCTCCATTATTCTTGTTGATTTTTGGTTGTCTGAAGTACTACTAATGTAGGCAACAAGATTGAGTTGCTTTGAGGTTAAATCGAAGCAACTCAATTCATGATCCTCAAAATTCAACTCCCTGTATCTTTTCATATACTTGGAATTGGAAAAATTGAGACCAGATTTAAACTCCTGAGCATTTTTTCTTTAAATCCATGTCTTGCTTTTTCATTTTGGTGATGGTTGAAGATGGACCAGTCCGGTGAGGTCCACCGGAGAAGAAGCCCGAAGCTCTGGCTCCGGCGATGTGTGGGAAGCATCTCAACCATATGATCCATTTAAATTGTTTTAATCTTGAGTGTTGCTTCTAATTACCACGTGTACATCTCAGATGACCCAGACCTTTGTGGAACACACGCTCTGGTCCATCTGATCTACCACCTCAATTAATAAGGGAGATCAGATGGTCCACGTATTTTTGAATTTCTGAAATTCCTTTTAATTTCTTTATTTTTCATTAATTCATATTACTTTCATTATTGATCCAAAAAACATGGGACTTTCACAAAAAAAATCAAATATTTTTCTCTTTCATTTTCTGAATTAAAATTATTTTTTGGACCAATATTGATATTTTTCATGATTTAATTGTTTTTGTGCATACTTTTAATTGTTTAAAAATACTTCTGACTTTTCAAAAATAGTGAAAAAATTTCTCCAAAGTCCTTTGACCTTGTTTGACCTATGATAAATCTCTTGGCCATTTATTTGGTGTTTTGAAGAGATTTTAGGTTTTTGATAAAATATAATTTAATTTAATGCATTTTAATTTGATTTTTAATTTTTTTTATTGTGAATAAATTGTGTTGAGCCATTTCTATTGACTAGTGAAGTTTGATTATGTGTTTGGGCCTTGGTCAAGGTTGATTTGACTTTTGTTGGATTAAAATCATTGGATTTAGGGGATTGATGAAATATACATTTCATCTTCCAAAATGAATGAATGATTTTAATTTGATAAAATTCCTCCCATGAACAATTTGTGTTTGTCTCATTTTCCCTCCCTCTTCATCTTCAATCCCTTTCTTTCCCATTCCTCTCATTGGCCAATGAAGTCTCAATATCCTAAGACTAATTGGTTCATAAATAACTTAATGTTAGATGAACCAATACAAGTATGGATGAGATTAAGTCCACCCTTTGATCATTTTCTTTTTGTGTGTGGTATGTTTTAGGAGTATGGTTCATTATACCATATCTCTAACATGCATTAACACCAAAAAATTTATTGTCCGACCTCAGATACTTGTGACTTCTACATAAGTCCAATTACGATTGCTTAACATAACGCTAAATTTTGACCCAAAGGCATAACATTCTAGTAAGTAAGATTGTAAGCCTCCCTCCTTTCATGGTATTATGTGGAAACTTGTCTTTTTTTCCTTCCTTTGGAAGATGTCTTGGTTCAAGGATCCATGTTTGTGAATGGAGGGTTGAGTGTTCTCCAAAGAATGACTTAAATTATTGGAAAGCAAAACTCCACTAACTTCTAATCAACTAACATTTGACTAACTTTTAATTTCAAAGTCATTTACTTTTATTCACTTTAAATTCAAGCCATTTATCGTTTGTCATTATACATATCATTTAACTTGTTTATTTTAATGTTATTTTCACTTTGCTCACATGAGCCATATATTGTGATTGTATATATTTCTTTGTGTACCTTGTTTGTGTTTGTGGTCTTAGGACCTTAAAGTACATAATAAACAACAAAAACACTAAAAAGTATTTGTGTGGACTGCTGGATTTTGATTTGAGCTTTGGACTTAGAATTAGATAATATTCCTTATGCAAAAGGACTTGGCCAATGCCAACATTTCTGAAACCAAATCATTGTGATCCACTTCAGTTCATCTGCTACATAGTCTTGATGCAAATGTTACTTTAAACCTGTGTCTAATGCCTTATTTTGAGCCATTCAAGGAGTATGTCATCTGATACATGAGAGCTTAAAAAGACGAGTATGAAGTTGGTTGCTTGGATGTGACTATCTTTATTTGATGCCTTGCTCTTCATCTTGCTTGCTTATTGATATTGCTTGATTTTAAAGTCCAAAGGAAAAATGGATTTCTATATGACATTCTTGTCTATTGGATTGCATCCCATTGGTCAGATCTTTTCAACTCTTAAATTTTAAATTTTTGCTTAGGATTAGTCTCTTCATCTCCTCCCATTTCTTAAATTTCAAATCTCTCCCTCTTTTCAAAATCTTCTTTGCTTGTGATTTCTATACTTAGACTCTTTTGGCAAAATTAGAAACTTTGGCCTTATGCCATTGTATTTTTTTTAAACTCTTTTCTTAATAAACCTGTAAATGAACTTAACCATATTGACTTAAAATTTCAAAAGACAAAAAGAACTAACACTCATTCAAACTCTTTTAGGCCCTTTTGTGCCTCTTTTAAATTTAAACTTTTGCTAAAAATAATCCATTCACTTTGAAATTTTAACCACGAACTACGAGGTTTTGATCCCTCATTTTTATGTTAGTACGTAGGCACAAATCCGAAGGTCTTGTCAAACAAAAAAAATATAAATGAATTCTTTTCTTATCCCCACACTCTATTTATTGCAAACATCTTTTATGCCAAAACACATACACACGTAAAAAAGGGCTACCTAGGAGTACCTAGGACACTTTGGGTGCTAACACCTTCCCTCTGTGTAACCAACCCCCTTACCTGTAATATCTGAATTTTTATTAGTTTTGATTTGAAAACTTCTTACTTTTGGGTTTTGTTCGTACTTTTTCCCTTTTCCCTTGGAAACAATAAAAGCGCGGTGACGACTCTTGTTATTTGATCTCTAGTTTATCCATAGCATGATGATCATGAATTTACTGCTACAGCTGGAAGAAGTGTCGACATCCTTGCTTAGTTAGTTTGCCTTCGAGCCTTAAACCTATATAAACCTTAAAAAAAATTAACAAAACGAATCATCCTTTTGGTCTTTAAGTCTTGTAAAACACAATTGCCCTTGGAGAATTTAATGGAACAGTTCAAGGATTGACATAATTATGAAATAGAAATCAAGTTTATATGAAATTCATTAAAGTATAGGAGATTACGAAAATAGATATTTGGTGAAAAATAGACACAACCATCTTGTTTAAGACATACAGAGTTATCATTTGGTAAAGTAATGTTAAGAGGTTCTATGATATAATGAGGAACACGCATAGTCATTTGCACCAGAAGCCAAAATCCAAGATTGATGGCTATTAAGCATAGAGTTAAAAGTAGTGCAAATAATACATGAAGTATACTCAAAAGATGAATGATCATGAATCATAGGAGAAATGGAAATTTGGGTTGTGTTATAAGGATGTGCTAAGGGAAGTAAGTTTAGTTGTTAAACAAAGTTAACAAGTTGGTCATACTTATCTTCAAAAATTGTGGAACTGTTGCTTAGAAATGAAGTCTCCACGGTTTCACCAACTGGATACGTTTTGTCACAATTTTGGCTATATGATGCATTGTCAAGAGGCTTATTTTTGTTGAAATAAAGGTGACCAGGTTTTTTAAAGCAAAAATAAATAGTATGGCCACTCCTATTACAAATTGTTACTTGAAAAACAAATTGAACAAATGCGGATTCAATCAGCTTTAGAAAAAGTTTCTTTCAGATTAGTCCATCATCTATGGAATCATCATGAAATACCATAGTGGATGACATTTTTCTTAAACAGAATTCAACAACCAAGAAAGAATCAAGTGGTTACATCTTTCCCATTAAAAATGATTAATATCACGATGAGGTGGAATTTCAATTAAACCATTAACAAATCGAAGCTTGTTCCTCACACCTAATGATCTTTACATAGATTTACTCCTCGCTAGGTAGTTGGAGCCATTCAACTTCAGGGTGATTGAAACCAAATTTGGACCTTCACTTGGATTCACATAGTAGATTGAATATGTGTCAGCTTGTTATCCAGTTAGAGTGACAAATTGAGGCATTGATAAAATCAAGGATCAATGAATAAATCAAAGAGAAAATTGATGAAAAATATAAAAAGAACATATTGTTCTTGATGTGAGGCAATCTAGATGAAAATCTCAACAAAAAGAGGTGAATGAAGTTGGAATTCTCAAGCTGGTGTGAAAGAGAGAATTTGGATGATAAATTAAGGAACTTAATTGATTTTGGAATGAAGAATATAAGATACTGATACAATAAGCTAGTGTCCATATTATCAACTCTGAACTAGAACTCATTATTGTTAAACTCATAACTACTTTCCGACTGCTATAATAAACACTAAAAGAATAAGTTATTTAGTTATTACAAGTTTTTTATTATTGCTTGAGTTATAATGTGTCTTCTTAGTATTTATTGGGTTGAAAGTCACATATTCTTCATCTTGTAACATATATGTTTACATGTTTATCTACATGTACATTGTTGTATGATATTTCTATGATGGTTTTGTAAGTTTCAGTTAGTCCTAATGGTAAGAGTTTACCTAGATAAAGAGCATATATGTTCCTTTGATTATTCTGAATATAAATGGCATTCCTTCCCATTTTTTATAGACCTAGGTTTCATGATGGTGTGAGAACGGCTTAAAACTTCATTTGCAGGTAATGTTGACTCCTATACATTGTTCGCTGAAATTAACTTTGTTAATAACCAAAATTTCCTTTATCTTTTAGTTTGAGCTAGCCCTCAAGCCATCCTTGATATATTCTTTTGGTCTGTCTCAGATCATTGCAAAAATAAGGCTTCACATAGATATTGCAAGCATGAGCTATAAGTAGGAAAAAAAACACAAAGGAACATGGGTTAATAAAAGGCCTCACCATCAGTCAGATATGTGCTCCACTAACTTTACCGATAGCGAGACACTAAAAATTAGGATATTTCCATGATGGATAGCATGATTCTTGGATCATGATGACTAAGAACTCATTTATGTATTTGTACATTGTTATCTAATAAAATATATAGCCAATTCATTAAATTCATATACGATAACAAAAAGGTTTGAGATTTAATTAGAGGATTTAGTAAATATAGTGTATGAAATTATTGGATATTTTATTGTTCCTTTTTAATAGCCTGAGTAAGATGAGGAATTCTAAAGGTCTTGTTCAAGAAATAAAAGCTAGAATGTTGAAAAATAGGGAGAGGTTGGCGTCATTTTTATACATCCATATTTTCCGAATTGAAAATGAAATGAAATATTATATATATATATATATATATATATATATATATATATATATATATATATATATATATATATATATATATATATATATATATATATATATATATATAAAATTTACGTTATTTTTGTGTGTTGTATTTTCTTAATTAATAAATGTAATAACAAGTAATGTGTAATTATTAGTGAGTTAGAACAAAATTTTTAATTAGAAAGTAAGTGTTACATGTTTACGTTTTGATTTGATTAATAAATTCACTTTGCACCGTCCATTTATCTATTTTATAGAATCTTTGTTTTAAAGAAAGTCTATATATTCTCATGTAGTGGGCGTCACAATCAAATCATATATCATCGTGGTTGAAAAACGTGTTCCCTTTATATAACAATGCTCCATAGAACATTCTCGGTCTTCTTCATTTTCAATGAAAAACAAAAATATTTATATATTTGAACACGTTTTCCTTCCCTAATGCATCTCCCTGTTATTATTTGTTACTTTTGTTTTAATATTATTTTTTTTAGTAGCTTCTATTATACTCTATTATACCTTTATAAAATAAACCGTCCCCATCCTATTTTTTCCATCTTCTTTTGTCTCTCTAATTCTCTCTTTCTTTCTCAATGACAAACATGGGTATGAGTGTAGATCGTGATCAATTTTTCAATGCCGATTTCATGTGGGAAAATCAACCCTGGGGTGATCATACAAATTCAGAAAGCATAGGTGAGAGTAGCAAACAAAAGTTAGATAATAAACCAATGAATAAAAAAGAAGGTATTAATGAAGGAGAAGTTCTCGTGAATAGAAAACGAGATCGAGGTGGAGTTGTGATTAGAACAGAGAATAACATTATAAATGCGAAAGACAAAGATGAAAAGTACCGCAACTCTGATAAGAAAATGCATATATTGACCGAGAGAGAAAGGAGAAAGAAAATGAAGAATATGTTCGCCAACCTTCATGCCTTACTTCCTAAATTGCCTTCTAAGGTAAATTCATTTTCATCTCAAATAGTATTTTTTTATAATAGAGTAGTAATATCATATTTATTACTTTTTACTTTCTATTAATTAAATGATATATATCATTTTCCTGTTGATATTATTTAAATGATGTTTTAAAACAAAGATTCATTTTTCTATTGAAATTTTAATGATTTTAAAAACAAGTGTTTCTTTCTATGAATATATAGAAAGGACACGAGCCTCTCTCTATTTCTCAATATTCTAGATTTTATTTAAATGATATTATTTAAATTATATGTAGAATTAATATTAAAATCACTCTTAATCATTAGATTAATCCAACAATTTTGAGCTATACAATCTAAAAATAATTTATTAAATCTCATTTTTATATAAACCTAATGATTAATGTGTAGTTAGAGAGATTGTAGAGTTATCAAATGATGAATTCCAAAATTTTGAAACTTTAAATGTTATTATCCTTTGTTTTCTATATTTTATTTTGTTTTTTCCCATAATAGGTTAAAAAGACTAATATAATATTTTACTTGAAAGGATCTATATAATTTATTTAAACAATGAAATTATGATAGTATTTACATAATTAAGATGTACCACGAGCATGATATTTAGAGGCAACTCATGGAATTAAGGAGGTTTTTTTTTCTTCTTTAAATTATTATTTATACAAATAATAATATATTTATAATTTTTTCAAAACAAATTTATGCGAATGAGATCGAAATGGAAATTCACGTATTATTTGAAACATCGAAATAATACTTTTATTTGAAAAAAAAAATTTAATTTATAACTTTTAATATACAAATGGCTATATATTCTATTGACATTTTTCATTGTGTTGTAAAAATGTAACATATCAATAAATTGCCTATAACAAATAGAGAAAATAAAATGACTAGAATTAGTTTTCAACTAAGTAATATATTCACATCAAAATTGTTTCGAAGAATCTAAAGTTACCTTATAACCTCAAAATATATCAACGATATTTTAGTTCCCTTCCGATGGAATTCTAGGTTATTAAGAGCCTTCATCATGAGAATAATCATATTTGTAAAAAAAAATTGTCACAATAGTTTACTTACTAATTAAGTTGCTTAATTTATTTTTTATTTTTTAGGCTGATAAAGCCTCAATTATAGATGCGGCAGTGATAGAAATTAGCAATTTAAAAGAAGTTGTTGAACAACTAGAAAAAATGAAGCAGGAAAAGCTTAAATTTGTATCCAAATTTGGAACTAAGTCATCATTTGAGAGGAACTCACACTGGCATCCTCATGAATCAAGGGAAGCAACTGTAAATGTTCAAAGATCCTTAAGTTATAATAATAACTTTCCTACTTATGCAATAGAGTCTTCACCAAAACAAGTAGCTTTTCAAACATGGTCTACTCAAAATGTTGTCTTGAGCATTTGTGGCGCTGAAGCACAATTTTGCATCTGTACAACTAAGAAGTCGTGTCTCTTAACAACAATTGCTTCTATGTTGGAGAACTATATGATTGATGTTGTATCTGCAAACATTAACTTCAATGAATATGGACATTTCTATCTAATTCAAATTCAAGTAAGTTTCAAATTCAATTTCTCCATTCCTTATAGTTTATATTTGCTATCATAGTAACTTTTCAAAGCTACTATACCATAATAAATGAAATTTATTTGTGTTAATTTTACAGGCAAAACAACGTTCACATGACACAAATTCAATGGAGGAAACTTACAAGCAAGTGGCTACAGAAATTCTAACGTGGATCTCTTAAATTTCTAATTAAATTTGACTTATGATTCTATATGATTTTAATTTGGTTTTTTCTCCTTCAAAAAACATTCAGAAATGTCAAACTTGTAGGATGGTCTTTAAGAGAAAAATGTATAATAGTTTATTTTTATGGAATTATGTTTTTTTTTGGCTTTTGAAGTACAAATGATAGTGTTTAAATTAGTTTATTTCTACTTTTGTGTTTGCATTTTAAAAGTAATCTATACTAATTTTATTTAAATTGATTAAGTGTATTTTTAAACTTAACAAATGGATACATATTATTAGAATAGTATGTATGCATTATTATTGTTAAAGTTTGTCAGGATTTTGATTAATAAATCTCAAAATAAATATGTAATGATTTAGATTATTGAATTTCAAAATCTTTAATAATAATGATAGTTTACTCCTTATTCCAACTTTTTTTATATAAATATAGTTTTTGTATGTACACAAGATGCTTATCACCAGAACTAGTGATATGGTCTTTATGCCCAATGATGTGATCTTTAAGTGATTTCTCAATTAATCTTTCTACAAACACTATGGTGTATTTGCAAAGTTAAAAAAAAGCAAAAATGGATAAAGAATGTGTGAGTTAGATATTAGATGAACCCCTTAATTTTGAAGTGGTTGGACTTCTGTATGTTGTATTTACTTGTTATCTTGAATAAGTTAATCACAAAGAATGTATAAGGATACATATTATGTTTAAGCAAAAGTGATTTATAATATCCCCATATCACATTGTCTAGCTCAAAAATATGAGGTATTATATCATTGGCCCTGATACGTCAAAAAGCAAGAAATACACCATATTTATCATTAATACAATATGCTTTTTACTACATCTAAACATAATATGCAACATAAATTAAATAGAAAAACATTTATCCTTCGTGAAATCTTCATGTTTCCTTTGATTGACACCTCGTTATCTATAAGAAAAACAAATAACTTGGGGTAAAGTAAAAAAATATATCAGTGGCATTCTTATTGTCCTTGAGCGACCAAATGCTCAATTAACCAATGTCAATCTATCTCAAGCCGACTATACTCGACTTAAAATATAAAAACAGTTCAAATGTGATAAGGAAGTAAATAATCTCTGATCTCCAATTTCATTTTACTCTTCTTGAGTATTGATCTAACTTTGGTGTTAGAGTGCTAGCCATGAAAGTCACCCATGATCTACCGTAAAGGAGATTGGAGAAACCATTGAGGACCAATATCATCAGACTCTCATCATTTATGGTTCCTTCGTGAAGTTGAAACAAACATTTCCTTTTCCCGAAAAGAACAATGGCACCGTCTGTGAGAATCGACTTATGATTTCTACGAGTTCCACGAGAATCATGTTATCTTCGCAAATAGAGCCAAGGAAACTCAGAAGTTCTAGATATGGATTTTGATGTCCAAATCTAGATCTCCAATTAACCAGTTCAACCTTCTTAAGTCGCCAATTCAAGATCAAATCAGTTTCTGATACTTACGTTTTCGTTGAATCAGGAATCGCATTTCGTTTTCGTCGTCCACAAATTTCTAAAATATTATAATCAAGGAGTGATCAGAAACAAAATCAAAGACTTGTGGACGATTATTAGAATGGTCAACTTGTTAACCGTTATTTTCCAGAGTCCGAATTTTTTATTCTCTCAAAAAATTCTGCAAGATAGTAGAAGAAAGGATTACAAATCTAGGTCTTGGGTTACGCCATGGTCTAAAGGCTAAATCCCTAAAGATCAATCCGAACGCTCATGACTCATTTTTTGACCGATGTCACCCTCATGTTTTTCTCTTGTCGGGGTTCTTACCAATGTGATGTCTGTTGAACATGTGACTTCTCACACAAGAGGTGTGGAGGGTGAATTTTGTGTTTTAGAAAAAACATGGATTTGAAAAACTTTTCTAATCAAAATCAAATTTATAATACATTTTTCGAAAGGGTTTATAATTAAGCATAAAAAAAATTGAAGAAGATAAAGTGCAGAAAATAAAGAGTTAAAGGAATAGAGAAGACACCAAGGAATTATATAGGTTGAGTGAAAAATGACTTAGTCATGTCCCCAAAATTTGATAGTGAGAGCTTTTAGTAGGATGAACTCTCGAACTCTCTTCTACAAGGAAAATGAAGTTTATGGTTAACTTTCAATATAAAAAAAATGAGGAGTGAAGCGGAGAGTCATCCTTCCAAATGGTGGCTCGAAATTATTAGTCTCCTTTCCACAAGATACTTGGAGCGCTTAATCTTCAAGCTTCCAAAAAATATTTTATCATGGTCTAATCTTGAACCATGTAGAGCTTTTAACATCGGGATGAGCTCACGAACCTATCCTTGGTTTTATACTGGGCTAACCAAGAACCTATGAGATTCTAGCACGGACTAATATCGAACTTAAACAAGCCTTTATCACAGACTTAACTTTAACTGAAACTTAGTTTTCTCACGGGATAACAAAGAACCTATGATATTCTAGGACATGCTAATATTGAACCTTTGAATGCTTTTGTATAGGATGAACTTACAAACCTAAATGAAGACTTGATAACACAATCCTCAAACCAAATATTTTTACGGGTTTAACTTCAAACCCAAACAAATAATTCCTAAATGGGTAAGTTGTTCAACCAAGATAAAATAAAAGTTTGCTTGGTGATCTTTACAAATCTATCCTTCTAGAATTACAACTTCCTCACTCGCATAATGACTTTCTCAAAAAAAAAACATTACAATTACATTTTTAGTGAGAAAAGTAAAAAATGATTTTAGAGAGAGAGGGTTAAAAGTGAGAAAGGACATCACATTTTCTGGATATGAAAAATAATGAAAGGGCCTATATTTATAATTTAGAGGTTGGATCAAAAAAGGAATAATATTTAAGGCCTTTTATGACTTTCTAATCGATTGGAAATATGCACCAATTGATTGGTTATACTAAAAATAATAGATTATTGAGTTAAAAATGGTAAGGAAATATATCTAGTAGTTACCTATCATTGAGATGTTGTTCTAATAGCTTAGGTCACAATCTCTTTGAAGGCCTCAATTAGATTCTCCTTATTGGCTCCCACCTCTGAGGGATGTAGATTCAAATCAAAGACATCACTAAGGCTCTCTAGAGATTGGGACTCAGACCCTGGAGTGGGAGAAGAGTAAGTGTGATCTTGAATGCCTTCATGGGAAGAAGACCTAACAGGGTCCTAAATTATATTGGGCATACCAACATATGGAGTCTTCTCAACACAAGCATCTTGAGTTGTCTCTTGTGCATGACCATTTTTGACAAGAAAATTTAGTGTTAGAGCCTCAACCCTGTCAGTCTTAAGAGTTGCTTCAGATGTAGGTGGAACTTGTTTTTCAAGTGGAGACTCATTAGCCGGACTTTCAGCAGATTCTTCAATTGGCTCTAAAGTCCCTCCAACGTGTTTTCCTGTCTGATCAATGACTACCCCGCTATCTCCAGCATCATTAGGTATATAGACAAAGGAAGAAGTGGTTGTCAAAGGGGCATTGTGTATTTGATGCTAGAAGAAATAGTATGGTTGTAGGATACATTTGGTTGTATTTGGGGATATGAATGACCGACATCGATATGATTCCCAAATGAATCATTTGAATTAGCATATAGTTCAAAACATAGAAATATAAAAAGGAATGAGGTAATGGTTCACCTTATCAGCGGGTGGGCAAGGACTCAAAGGTTCACTCCTAGGACTCTAAGTAGGTTGTCAAGGAGTTGTGCTGCTATTTTTCTTCTTATTTAAAGGGATAACTTTGCTTTCCTCAGTCCCCTCATCCTCAAACACCATAACAAGTTCATGTTTAATCCTCTCTTTCTTCAGAAGGCCATAAGATTCAACATTAGCTTGGCCTACCCCTTGATTTGCAAAGTTGGCATCAACTACTTTGATAGCCGTGTATTTTTTAGGTTTTGGACGGATAGAGGGAGGAGACTCCAGGCTTTCATGACTAATGTCAAACTCACTTTCTTTCTGAGGAGACTAACATAGTTCGACAAAATTTTAATAAAATAACAAATGAAATCAAATATAAGAGTAAGAGAGAAAGAAGTTACACATCAATCTTTCTTTGCTTGAAGAAGTTTTGACATCCTTGTTTAGTTGGTTTGTCTTCGAGGGCCCTACAGCAGAAGAGGTCTTCGCTTTCTTTTAACCCTGAAGGATCAAAACAGATTATGAAATTGACATAAACACTACAGGAAAATAAGGCTAGATGCCTCTTTACCTATGAAGTACCTGTAGTGTTTGTGCCTTGGGAGACATCAATTGATAACTTTGGATTGGAGGGAATTCCTATCATAGGTCAACAATAATGCATTAGAACCAAAGAAGAAATTAAGGTAAGTTAGGATGAGTGTATTTTTGAAACGAGTCGACTAAGGATTACCTTTGTTTTTCTTTTTCATGTCCTGAAGAAAGGAAAAAGCATCGACCATACGTTGAACCGTGAGGGTATGATCTTGTATGTTTTCATAATGAAAGGCCCACCCGTCCTTGAACTCTTGGGTACAATGGTAAGAAACAAAAATTCGAAGGAACTGGAGAATATTTGTTTCCTCTTAAAAAAGCTACGACTACTCTTAAACCATCCCTTGCTGGGTGCGTTGATAGAAAAGAAGCAAGTTGTTGCTTTAGCAATCAAGATTTTAGGAAGAAGTTGGTTAAAACCAAACAGACTATCCACCAAGTTTTGTTGTGTGAGTTCAATTGATTAGTCAGAGGCTTACCCAACCTCGGTGGGTATGGCATAGACGTTTGGGCCATGTTAGCATGAGAAGGATTTCTTAGCTAAATGAGCATAGATTAGTTAGAGGCTTACCCAACCGGAAGTTTGCTTGAGATGCTCTTTGTGAAGCATGTCATAAAGACGAGTTTTCTAAAACATCTTTCAAAGAAAAAACTGTTGTGTCTACCTCTCTACCATTGGAACTTCTACATAATGATTTGTTTGGGCCAGTGAAAACTACCTCTCTCAATGGTAAGAAGTATGGATTGGTCATCATTGATGACTATAGTCGTTGGACATGGGTAGAGTTCTTGAAACACAAGTATGAGTCACATTATGTGTTCTCTACCTTCTTCTCACTAGTGCAAATAGGAATGAATTGCAAAATAATCAGAGTAAGAAGTGATCATGGTGGCGAATTAGAAAAAAAAATATTTTGAAAATATTTTTGATGCAATTGGTATTTCCCATGATTTCTCTATCCTAGAACTCCACATCAAAATGGAGTTGTAGAAAGGAAGAATGGGACTTTGTAAGAAATGGCTCGTAACACGATCTAAGAAACTAATATGGCTAAGCATTTCTGGGAAGAAGCAGTTAACACAACTTGTTATATTTAGAACATGATTTCTATTAGACCTATCATAGGTAAGACTCTCTATGAATTATTGAAGAACATAAAGCCCAACATTTCTTACTTTCATCCTTTTGGTTGTGAGTGTTTTATGTTAAACACTAAAGAGAATCTTTCCAAGTTTGATTCTAAGGCAAAAAAGTGCTTATTGTTAGGATTTTCTGAACGCTCTAAAGGCTACAAATTCTTTAACACTGAGACACGAATTGTCAAAAAATAAATTCATGTTAGATTCAATGATAAGCTTCATCCTGAAAAGTCAAAGCTAGTTGAGAAATTTGCAGATATGAAGATTAACTTCTCAGAATCTAGAGATAAAGCAAAGGATGTTGAAGCGAAAAACTCAGAAGCGACTTAACCAGAAGTTATTGTTGGTCCAAATAATCAGAAGAAGATTAGACCAAGAACTTCTCATTCTGAAGATTTGATTCTGGGAGATAAAGACGCACCACTCAGAACTAGATCTTCATTCAAACCTTCTGAAGAAACTCTTTTGGGTTTGGTATCTCTGATAGAGCCCACATATATTGATGAAGCTCTTCTGGATAATGAATGGATTTTGGCTATTCAAGAGGAACTGAATCAATTCACCATAAACGATATTTGGGATCTTATTCATAAACCAAAGGGTTTCCATGCCATTGGAACCAGATGGGTGTTCAGAAACAAGCTCAATGAGAAGGGAAAAGTTATCAGAAACAAGGCTCGACTGGTAGCACAAGGTTATAGTCAGTAACAAGGTATAGACAATACAGAAACCTTTGCTCCAGTTGCTAGCTTAGAGCCTATTCGTCTTTTAATTTCGTTTGCAGTCAATCATAACATTATTCTTTACCAAATGGATGTTAAGAGTGCGTTCTTAAATGGATACGTTTCTGAAGAAGTGTATGTGCACCAACCCCATGGTTTTGAAAGTTCTCAAAACCCAAATTTTGTTTTTAAAACGAAAAAGTCGTTATATGGTTTGGCACAAGCTCCTAGAGCTTGGTATGATATACTAAGTAACTTTCTTTCGAAAAATGATTTTACCAGAGGGAAAATGGACATAACTCTCTTTTGAAAACCCTTTAAGAATGATATTCTGGTTGTGCAAATTTATGTTGATGATATTTGTCGCATTACGCGAAAAACCGGCGGGAAAACAAAACAACAGAGCCGCCACCGTGCGTTATTTATCCCAAAAGAGGGAAAGGAAATGCTCGAAGTAAACCTGGAAAAGACATGGTCTCGCGACCAGAGATAGATGGGATCGGGAGTCGGTTATGCGAAGGGAAGGTATTAGCACCCCTACGCATCCGTCGTATTCGACGGGATCCACGCACAAAAGAATAGAAGAAAGGTTGCTAAAACTGCTCACAAACTGCACACAAGGCTGGAAGTAAACACAGGAAGACAAAAGAAACAGGACTCGGCAGGATATCGCATCCTGGGCCTACGTAGTCTGTCAGGCACAGACATCAGAGTCGACGTAGTTCGGGACAGGGGAAACATGCTCGCTAGGATGTCGCATCCTATGCATACGTATCTTCTTTGACTGAAGAAGAATCAGAGCACTCGTAGCTCGGCTAACGCACGCCAAACAAAACACAACAGGAAACCGACTGCCAATCACTGGACTTACGTCAGACTCCACACAAACAGGCAAACATGGAAACCGAATGCCAATCGCTGGACTTACATTAGACTCCGAACCAACAAACACACACACAAGAAACCGACTACCAATCGCTGGACTTACGTTAGACTCCAACAAGCAAACAAGACATAGGAAACCAACTGCCAATCGCTGGACTTATGTCAGACTCCAACATACACAAAGGGGTTGAAAAAGAAAAAAGGCGCCCGGAGAGATCAGCTCATCTCCTGCCTACGTACCTCATCTGGTATGAGGATCAGGGCTACGTAGTTCCTCTACGCAGGGAAAGAACTTCTAACCTAACCAGAGACTGGGAAATGACAAACTAGAAGGGAGACTGACTCGAGCCTAATAGTTATCATGTAAATTCACCATGGTCCTAGGTTGAGGTTTCTATCTAACTTGCACAGGGAGCAAGCTATCCTAAACAGCACAGGCAAATACATACAAGCACAAAAAGCAAGCACACACACTATATGCACACAATTGGGCTCATACAAGGTTAGGCTGTGAAACACAAGCCAACTGGAATCGGGTGTAGTTAGCTCTTAACCCTAACATTGAGAGTTAGGGTGAAGCAGATGAAATGGGAAGTGAGGGTGAGACCTCACAGCTCTTATCCCAGGCCTGGGAGAGCTTCATACAAATGAAAGTGTGGGAGTTCAGAAAGTTGGAACTCTTCTCCACATATGACTGACACAACAAAGATCTTGGGTTAATATCCACAATGCATCAACACAAGGTGTGTGAGCAAAGTGAATGACACACTGAATAGCAGGAGATGGATTGCACATCTTTTTTATCTGCCAATTGCCTCATAAGAGGTCTTTTCCTGCTTGGCACAAATTTAAACATTCACAAGCATTGCCTCTTAAGGAGGACTTCAGACAGGTGCCTGCCCACATAACAGGACAGGTCTTCCAGACTACACGAAGTCAGAGAGTTATACCTCAACGGTTAAGCAACCAAGCAGAGAAAAAGCAAGTTCAAAAGAACTCAAAGCAACTTAGGTACCTGAAAAAAATCTAACCCAATCAGTATACAATTCAAACAATCAAACAGACAACAGTCAATCACACAATCAGACAGATAAGCAAGCAATGCAACAGTGAGCAAGGCACAAGCTATTAAGCCACTTGGGCTCAAAACCTACAAAACAACTCAAGGTTAGCCAACATCTAAAGCAAACATCAATGCTCAAGTGAGGAAGCATCATCAACTATGGACTTGTATATGTAAACCTGAAATCAAAGCTCAACTGTGAGTCACAAACCACTAGGTCAAGGCCTTGGGTCAAAAATGGGGAAAAAAATTCAAAATAGAACATGAAATTTAACATGAAGCAACTTCAATCAATCAATACCACAATCCAAAAGGTCCCATATCAATATCATTAACCAAAAGCATTTCATAAACCAAACATGGCAAGGTATGCAACTTGTGACCACATTGTGACATCAGAAGCAACAAATGCACATTAAATCAAAAATGATTCAAATAATCTTGGAAAAATTCATGAGTAAACAGAACATACAACATGATCATCACACAAAAAATTAGAGTCATTGGTCATCATTAGGCATGGAAATCACATAGCATAAGTCAAGACAAGCACAACAACCACATGTGTGACACCAAATGTCACACCAAGTTAGCATAGGCATAAAACAGAGATGGATCATGGTAAAGACCTCAAACCAAAGCCAAAACAACACTCAACATGTCTAGAAATAGTGTGCAAAATTTCACATTCATTAGATAAGAATCAAGCATTTCAAAATCAAATGAAGTTCATGGCAATCCAAAAGCTCAAATGTGACCATCCAGAATGAAAAATCTCAATTAAATCCGAAATGATCCCAAAAATTCCAACACAAATCATGAGCAATAACAACATCCATAATATGCATCATACAAAAAATCAAGGAAATTGGATATCATTTGGCATGGCAAATTCATCAATCAAGTTGAACATCACAAGGTGTGACACCAATTGTCACACCTAACTTAACATGATCATATAACAGAAATGATACATGATAAAAATACCAAATCAACACCAAAATGTCAAGCAATGAGTCTAGTTATAGCATGCAAAATTTCATAGGCATTGGATAAGAATCAAGCATTTCACAAAGGATATGGCAAAGCAAGGTACAAAATGCACACATGTTTACAAACCCTAGCACAAAATAATTTCCAGCCGTGCACAATTTATGAAAATATGATGATAAAATAGTAGACAAAAAATGCAACATGATGCAAAAAACCTCATAATTTTTGGAGCAATTTTCAATTTTTTGTGAATTTTTAAAGTTGAGAAAAAATTAAAAAATATAATGTGAAGCATGTACATGGAAATGTGAAAGGAAAAGAAATAATAGGCATGGCATTTGAAAAAAGGTGGAAGCCATGAATCGAACTGTGTCACAATTTGAATGTGACTGGCGCTAACAGCGAAACGCAGCGTTCCACTTATGTGGTGGCAGCCAATGGTACGCTCAGCATGGAACGGCCAATCAGAAACGCGCATGGAGCCTCCCATGCACCAATCACGTGCTAACCCTAAGAAACATACTGGAACGGAAAAGCGTGGTAATTGTGAATCAAAAACCGTGGCCTAATGCTCTGTATCATCTTCTTCATCGTGTTCATCATATGAACAGTAGCAACATCATGAACATCCAAGAACAAAATTACCAGAAATTGAAATTAAGCATATCAACATGTAGCATTTTCATCATAGATCAAGAATACATAACTAATTCATCAAGAAACACTCAAACATGCATGAATCGAAACAAATAAGAATCATCATCCAAACTTTATACAAGCATTTCTCACTCAATTTTGCATGAAAATCAATGGTTCAAAGCTCAGAATACTCAGCATCCTAAGATCTACAACAATGACATAACAAATTTGAGAAATAAGGAGATCGATTTTGTGACCTCTTGAAGTGCAGAATTGGAATTGTGTTGATTCAAGCCTTGCAATGCTCCAATGTTCCTCTACGAAGCTTGTGAAGTTGATTGGAAGAGAAATGGAGACTTAATTGTACACGAATTCGCCAGAATTTGCATTTGCCATGGATGAGTTCAAGCTTCAATATGCTGCAATCTTGCCTTGTTTTCTTCGATTCCACGTGCAAATATCCTTGATAACACTTCAGGATGATGAATCAAGCAAGAGAAATGGATGTTGCTTGAAGAAATTTGAAGAAATTTTTGAGAGAGAATTTTGAGAAAATTTCTAGATCTGAAAAAATGGTTGTGGTTAATGCTAAAACAATTAGGGTTTTCCTCTTATACCTCTCCCTAATCACTCTTTTAATCATGCTTAAGAAAATGGTTAAGTGGAATTAGTAATTTGGAGTGTAAATGCAAAATTTGTTTTTCACCCTATGCATGAAAATCATGAATGAACAATGCACGAATTTATTTGATTTTCACTCAAAATATCATTTTGGAGCCAATGGTAATGGTAGAATGTGTGAACAATGCACCAAATTTAAACTTTAATTTTTCCCTCCAAAAAACAAGTGAATTACCAAATGTTCATGTGATGATAATGCATGGCATGTAATGCAAGATTTGGAAACTAGAGGTCAAAATAAGAGCAATGCAAAAAGAACCACTTGAATTGGAGTTTTGGTTGAGAAGTTATGCCTATTTGAAGTTCAATGCATCCTTGGCCAAGTTTTGATCACATCTCCTTGACCACACATGAGAAATCCATGATCTTGGACTTTTTGGAAATGGAAGAGAAAGATCTTCAACTTTCATGTTGGACAAAATTTCATTTGAACCTTTCTTGATGATGTAATCTTGAGTTGAAAACCTTTCCATTTTTGGCAAATTCAAATTTTAGGTCACCTGCTATTTTGGGCAAGTTTTGATCTGACCTCAAATCCTTCAATGTTGATGTTTGAAATGTCAAATGAGACTTGTATGAACATGAATGATGCATCTCTAACCATCTCCCACCTCCAAATCTACAGTTGAACCGACAGTTGACTTCTGTTGACTTTTTAGGGTTTCAGATGAATTGTACATTGACTGATGAGCTTTGGACCTTCAATTCTTGGCCAAACCAATTCAAAATGATCCTTGGGTCACATGAACTCATTGTACCAACCCTAGGGCTTTGACCTCATGGAGAAATGCACTTGTTGCCTTGCACAATTGAATCTCCTAACCAATCTTGCCTGATGACTTGGTGGACTAATGCAATGAACAATGCAATGTTAATGACCTAAACATGAAAATGTATATACAAATGGGAGGTGCAAATTTGAGGTGCTACAATATTATTTTTGGTTCTGCTAATGCTTCGTTGTACAAGAGCTTTGCTAATTCAATGCAGGCAGAATTTGAAACGAGTCTGATGGGTTTTGTTTGTACTTTTCCCTTTTCCTTTGGAAACAATAAAAGAGCGGTGGAGACCCTGGTTTTCTTGACGTTAAGTTTATTCATAGCTTAATGGTCATGAATTTACCACTACATATTCCATAATCCCTATTTCTTTCGTAGATTGCCCCAAGGTGGGGTACTCAATCTATGAGGATAATTTTGTTTTATGTCTCTAACTTTTTCCTGAATCGCCCTTTTGGGTTTTCAATCCACCGAGACTCTCATTTTTACCTAAGTCACCCTTTTGGGATTTCGATGTAGAGTGTTGTTCTTTTCTTTTTAGGCTAAGCATTTCTTGACTACACCGGCATTCACAGGACGAGTGAACTCTTCACCATTCATAGTTGCAAAAATTAAAGCACCGCCTGAAAAGGCTCTCTTAACAACATATGGGCCTTCATAGTTAGGAGTCCATTTGCCCCTAACATTAGGTTTGAAAGATAAAATCTTCTTGACCACAAGGTTACCTTTTATGAACACACGAGGCTTGATCTTCTTATCAAATGCCTTATTCATTCATTGTTGATATAATTAACCATGACACATGGCAGTCAATATTTTCTCTTCAATTAAGTTCAACTGGTCATATCTGGTCTGACACCATTCAACTTCAGTTAACTTGGCTTCCATCAAAATACACAATGATGGGATCTTAACCTCCACGGGGAGTATAACTTCCATACCATAAACAAGAGAGAAAGGGGTTGCCCCTGTTGAAGTGCAGACAAATGTACGGTACCCATGCAAAGAAAAGGGGAGCATCTCATGCCAATCTTTATACGTCACAACCATCTTCTGAATGATCTTTTTGATGTTCTTGTTTGCAGCTTCAACAGCCCCATTCATCTTGGGTTTGTAGGGAGAAGAATTATGATGTGCAATCTTGAAGTCTTTGCAAAGAGCTTCCACCATATTGTTATTCAAGTTTGATCCATTGTTAGTAATGATCTTACTTGGCACACCATAACGGCATATAATCTGATTCTTGATAAACCTTACAACAACTTGCTTGGTCACATTTGCATATGATGTCGCTTCAACCCACTTTGTGAAGTAGTCCATAGCCACCAGAATGAAACGATGTTCGTTTGATGCTTTGGGATCAATCATGCCAATCATATCAATTTCCCACATGGAGAAGGGCCATGGAGAGGAAATGACATTCCACAGTGTCGGAGGGACATGAATCTTATCTGCATAAATTTGACACTTGTGGCATTTCTTCACAAACTTGCAACAATCAAATTCCATTGTCAACCAATAGTAACCTGCTCTCAACATCTTCTTAGCCATAGCGTGTCCATTGGAATGCGTACCAAAGGAACCTTCATGGACTTCAGTCATCAATAAGTCTGCCTCGTGTCTATCCACACATCTGAGCAAGACCATGTCAAAATTTCTCTTGTAAAGCACATCACCATTTAGGTAGGAGTTGCCAGCTAATCCCCTCAAAGTCTTCTTATCTTTCAAAGATGCCTAAGACGGGTAAATATGACTTTGGAGGGAACATTTGATATCAAAATACAATGGCTTTTCGTCCTTGACTTCTTTAACAAAAAACATGTGAGGTGGCCTATCAAGACGCATCACAGCCAAATTGGGAACCTCATTCCAAAATTTTATCACAATTCTGGAAGCCAACGTTACAAGAGCATCTGTCATCCAGTTCTCATATCGAGGGATATGATGAAACTCAACCTTTGTAAAGAAAGTTGAAATCCTCCTCTCATAGTCTCTATATGGTATCAAACCGGGTTGATTCGTCTTCCATTCACCGTTGATCTGATTCACAACCAAAGTTGAATCTCCATAGACGTCAATATATTTGATTCGGGGAACAATGGTCTAAAAATGGTTTGAATGTGTTAGTTCTTTTTTTGCTCTTTTTTGAAAGTTTAAGTCAAGTATAGTTAAGTTTATTTACAAGTTTGATTTAAGAAAAGAGGTTTGAAAATGCAATGGCATAAGGCCAAAGTTTCTACCTTTTTGCAAAAGTGGTCAAAGTTTAGAACAAAAATAGTTCACACAAAGAAGATTTTGAAAATGGAGGGAGATATTTTGAAATTAAAGAAATGGGGAGAAGATGAAGAGACTATCCTATGCACAAAAATTAAAAGTTTAAAGTTGAAAAGATCTGACCAAATGGGTAGCAATCCAATAGACAAGTATGTCAATAGAAACCCAGAATTCCCTTTGGACTTTTTGAATCAAGCAACACACAAATGCACAATTATATTATCTTGAAGAGCAAGGCATCAAATAAAGATGGCCTCATCCAAGCTTATCCACTTCTTGATCTTCTTCAAAATAGCCCATACAACGGATGAATTCCACAAGTCACAGGTTTAACATAACAACTTCACAAATGATCAATATGGTAGATGAATCTTAGAGAGATCTTCAAAGATGTGTCAGATGAATTCAAATTGCAAGCACTTGGTTCTTCACAAATTGGCATTGGCCAAGTCCATTAGCAAAGGAATGTTGGTTTGATCTTGCAATTTGAATTCATCTGATACAAACCAACAGTCCACTCAAAAGTCTTTTAGGGTTTTTGTTATTATTATGTACATTAATGGTCGAGGACCAAACAATCAAACAAAGTAACACAAAACAAAATATATCACACAATATAGTCCAAATGGACAAAGTGAAAATTACATTAACATAAACAATTAAAATGATATGTATAATGGCACATGATAATAGAATACTAAAAGTAAATTGCATTAAAGTAAAAGCTTGAAAGTAAAAGTTAATGGTTAGTGTTAGAAGTTAGTTTTGTTTTGCTTTTGATTTCAAGGCATTCTTTGGAGAAGACTCAACCCACTTGCCACAAGCATGGAGCCTTGAACCAAAACATCTTCCAAAGGAAGGAAAGAAGGCCAAGTTTCCACACAATACCATGGAAGAGGGGAGACTTACAATCTCACTAACTAGAATGCTTATGCCTTTTATGTCACATATTTAGCGCTATGTTAAGCAATCGTAATTGAACTTATGTAGAAGTCACAACTATTTAAGGTCGGGCAATAAACTTTTGGTGTTAATGCATGTTGGAGACATAGTATTATGAACTATCCTCATTAAACATACCACACACAAAAATATGCAAAAAGGTGTGGCCTAATCTCATCCATACTCATGTTAATCTTTCAATCAACTAGCATTAGGACTTTGAGATGTCATTGGCCAAAAATGGAAATGAATGAATGAAGAAGGGGAATTAGATGAAGGGGAAGGGGATGAATGAGATCACAAATTGGTCAAAGGAGGACTTTTACCAAATTAATATCATTCATTCATTTTGGGAGATGGAATGTACATTCCATCAATCCCCTAAATCCCATGATATTAACTTGACAAAGTCAAATCAACCTTGACCAAGGCCCAACAACAAACAATCAAACTTAATTAAGTCAATACAAATGGCCAACACAATTAAAATGACATTTATTCAATTAAAAATAATAAAATAATGCATTAAATTCAAATATGTTTTGTCCAAATCCTAAAATCTCATCAAAACACCAAAGAAATGGCAATGAGATTTATCATAGGTCAAACAAGGTCAAAGGACCTTGGAGAAAAAATTTCAGAATTTTTGGACACTTAAAAATATTTTTAAACAATTAAAAACAAATGCAAAATCAATTAATTCATGAAAAATATAAATAATGATCCAAAAAATAATTTTAATTCAGAATATGAAAGAGAAAAATATTTGAAATTTTTTGGTGAAAGTCCCATATTTTTTGGATCAATGTCGAATTTAATATGAATTATTGAAGAAAATACAATAAAATTAAAATATCAGAATTTCAAAAATACGTGGACCATCAGATCTCTCTCATTAATTGAGGTGGCAGGTCTGATGATCCAAAACGCGCGTTCCACATGTGTCCAAGTCAACAGCGATGTACCATTGGTAATTACAACGAACGGTTAAGATTAAAACGTGAAACATGGATCATGTGGCTTAGACACAAGACACATCTACACTAGAGCCAGAGCTCCGGTTGTCTTCTCCGGTGAGCTTCACCGGACTGGTCAACATGAACCATCACCAAAATAACAAACAGGGACGTGATCTTAAAGAAAAAACATCACTGAGCACGAATATGACCTCCAATTCCTCCAATTCCAAATATATCAAGAGATACGTGGAATTGAAAAATGAGGTACATGATCTGAGTTGCTTCGATTTAGCCTCAAAGCAACTTAATCTTCTTGCCTACATTGGTAGGACTTCAGACAACCAAATAATCAATGGAATTGAGCAACAATTTAAAAGAATCGAAGAGTTTAAAATTTCTGCAAGTTACCTTCAATGGAGGTCTGAACTTGATGAATCTTGATTTGAATTGTGCTTGGCTTCACTTCAATTACTTGCAGGAGAGGAATGGAAAGGTTTAGAAGCAATGGACTCCTGGAGAATTGAATTCCAAAACAGTGGAGATTCAAGCTCAAATTCAAATGAATTTATCAGGGTTATTCTATGGGAGTGAATGATTTTCAATGGAGATTCAAAGCTGGCGCAATGTGTGTGTGATTTCTGAGCAAATCCAGCTGTATTTATAGGAGAATCAAGTGATATTTGCACACTCTCTTCAACCTTCCAAATTTGGCAAATGATGATAGCATGGTGCATGGGCGCACATAGGCCCATGGAATGATGGTTTGAAAGTTCAAATTGAAGATCAGATGCTTTGAAGATGGATTGGATTGCAAGGCACATGTGCATTGTTGTTTGAAGTTGGATCCATGCCAAATGATATCAGCTTGTTTAAGCCATGTACAGCCTATGCATTTCTCATCCAAAATGCATGAATTTGAGCTCTTAGAAAAGATGAGATCAAGAGGAACAAGTTTGATGTTGAACACTTTTTCATTTGAAGCTTGGAACTTGGAGAAATTTGAGGTGGATGTTTGGAAAATTTTGACATATCAAAAAGTTTCTAAGTGTCAAGCCATATGTCTCAATATTCCACCTTACTTAACTTTTTATGGGAGCATCAAATGAGAAACGTGTCTTCATAAAAGTTGTAGCTATCTCAAATACCTTCAAAATGGTCACCAATTTCATGTTATTTGGATTTGAAGTGATAGAGTTATGTATTTTTGAAGTTTGGAATAATCACTTGATCAATGGTATAGGTCAAAAGTGACCTATAATGTAGCCTCATATCACATGCTTAAAAAAGTTGAATTAGCTCCCACTCCAAACATAAACGTTAAAGTAGGCACATTGAACTTGATTTTGAAACTTGTAAATCTTTCATCTCATAAAAATTGAGCAAGTTATGGCTTTGGGAAGTTGACTTTCAAATTAGGGTTTAGACAAAATGACCTATAATGTTTCAACATAGAAAATGATTTTCCAAGAAAAAATAGCTCTAAGTCTCAACATGAAAGTTGTTTATAATGTCATTTAGAGTGAGTTTTCTATTGGAATCATTTTCATATGGTGAAAAGTGTAGGAGATAGGGTCTATGGAGACCAAGTTTTGATCAGATGAATCCATCTGGCCAACCACCATCAACCAACTTGCTAATTTCCAATTCTCTTGACTTTCGGGGCTCATGGTAGATCATATATGCATAAGATGGTGAATTTTGAAGTGTCCCTTGAGGAATTTGATCAATTTGTGAGATAGCTTGTTGGAGAAGTTACTCAAGATACTCAGTCAAACTAGGGTTTCCAAGGCAAATCACCCTCAAACTCTTGAAGAAAACTTGATCAATATAACATGTAGAGAACATTGGGACTCATATATGATGCTCATAACCATTCTTGAATCAATTCTTGGTTGTGCTCTTTGTTCATGAGGGTCTCAAACCCTAGATGTGATCAATGAATCTGTGAGATCATGCCCTACCTACAAAAGAGTTAGATAGATGCAAAGACATATTTTTGGTATTTTGGTTAGTGAAATGATATAATCACAAAGTACTTGGGGATCTCTCCCAAAACAAACCCAATGAAAAGGGGCAAGCAGGATGCCAATGTATGATCCCAATGCTTATGCTTATGATGGAAACGCATGAGGGCTCTTAGGGTCAAAATTGGGGTCTTAAAATCATACTACACTGACTGATAGTCTTCAACCGGTTGGTGAGCCAAATGGTCAGCCAAGGCGCTACCCTTAATGGCTTTTTAAGATCGGTATTCAATATCATACACGGATAACAACATCTCCCAACGAGAAATTCTCCCAGTTAAAGCAGGCTTCTCAAAGATATACTTGATTGGATCCATTTTGGATATCAACCAAGTAATAGGATTCAACATATAATGGCGTAGACGCTTAGCAGCCCAAGCCAATGCGCAACAAGTCTTTTCAAGCATAGAATACCGAGTCTCACAGTCGGTGAACTTTTTACTGAGGTAGTAAATCACATACTCTTTCTTCCCATATTCATCTTGCTGGCCAATGACACAACCTATACTCTCATCAAGCACAGTCAAATCCATAATCAACGGTCTTCCTTCAATAGGTGGAGATAGAATCGGAGGCTCAAACAAATACTCTTTGATACTGTCAAAAGCTTTCTGACAATCCTCAGTCCAATCATAAGATTGATCTTTCAGAAGAAGCTTGAATATAGGCACACGTGTGGCAGTCATATACAATATAAATCTCGAGATATAATTCAAGCACCCGAGAATACCTCTGACTTGCTTCTCAGTTTTGGGCGCAAGTATTTCTTGTATTGCTTTGACCTTGGCAGGATCAACTTCAATACCCTTCTCACTGACAATAAAGCCCAACAACTTACCAGAACAAACACCAAAATTATAGTTATTGGGATTCAAGCGATGTTTGTACTTCCTCAAATGCTAGAATAACTTCAAGAAATGCTCAACATGTTCTTCTTCATCACTTGATTTGGAAATCATATCATCAACATAAACCTCAATCTCTTTATGCATCATATCATGAAAAAGAGTGGTCATAACTCTCTGGTACGTTGCACTAGCATTCTTTAAACCGAAAGGCATCACTTTATAACAGAATGTTCCCTAGGGTGTAATGAATGTGGTCTTCTTCATATATTCGGGTGCCATCTTAATCTAGATATAACCGAAAAACTCGTCCATAAATGAAAAGACTTTGCATTTAGTTGTATTGTCTGCCAACATGTCAATGTGTGGCAGAGGGAAATCATCTTTCGGACTAGCTTTGTTCAAATCTCTATAATCAACACACATGCAGACTTTTCCATCTTTCTTAGGAATAAGGACAATGTTGGACACCTATTACGGATACTCAAAGGTAACAAGAAAACCAGCATCAATCTGCTTCTTCACTTCCTCTTTAATCTCAACTGCCATATCAGGATGAGTTCTCCTTAACTTCTGCTTGACCGACGGGCATTCTGACTTCAACGGAAATCTATGCTCCACAATCTCAGAATCCAAACTAGGCATGTCTTGATAGGACCAACCAAACACATCAGAATACTCTCGAAGATGATCAATCAACCCCTTCTTAGCCTCTGGACACAATTGAGACCCAATCTTGACTTCCTTCATAACATCTTCGGAACCCAAGTTGACTAGTTCAATTTTCTCTTCGAATGGATGAATGGCTTTTTCCTCATGATCAAGTAAACGAGATACTTCTTCATCATCAGTCTCTTCCTCAGCTTCAAACACAGGGAAATCAAAGTTTGGAGAGGGAGTAGGATCATTGTATTCAATGGGTTTGAGAACTAACCTGCATAATGATTTGATATTTTGATTTTAGAGAAGTGAATTGTGACCAAATATTATGCATATGGAGTATCATTTTTTTTTTTTTTATGATTACCATTTTTAAAAAAGGAAAAAGTAAAAATGAAACATCATAGATCTGGATGAATAAAATTGCATTTTAATGATGATAACTGAAATGCCCAACAATGTTCACTTCTACCTTAGGCATAGGAGAAGGATTTTTCTTTAAATGAAAACAAATTACTTAGAGCGATGAATAACAGTAGGAATATCAACAACAACCCAATTGTTGCAAATATGGCCATGCGTCACAAAGTTGGCGCAAGCTTTGACTTCATCATCACTGTCTTCGATCACAACAGTCGAGTGTTGATCATTCCCATGAATGAACCCTCCTCTGCGGAAACTCGGTTGCACATCTTCAGTTTTGACGTTGAATGGCCCTGGTTGAAATCCCAATCCGGCCCTATTCTTGTTCTCAACAATCTCTATCATAGGGTCCCATTGATCACTACTACCAGCCTCAATATCCTTTTGAGCATCCTTGAGAGACGACATAGGTGCCCCAGTTTTCTTCACTTCAGCAATAGACAAGGCTTGGAATGGCGTTCCAACCTCCTCCTCAGCTTTAACATACGAAAAGGATGACAAGTGGCTTACTAATAGTGATTTCTATGGTGTAGAGTATACGTCACTACTCTAGCTTCATGAATCCATGGCCTTCCCAATAAGCAGCTATATGCCAGGTGGATATCCATCACTTGAAAAGTAATTTGGAAATCACTCGGACATATCTTAATTGGTAGGTCCACTTCACCAATGATGGTTTTACGGGAGCCATCAAACGCTTTGACAATCATGCCACTGTACCTCATCGAGGCGCCTTGATAAGAAAGTTTGGACAAAGTTGACTTTGGAATCACATTCAGAGATGAACTAGTATCGACCAACACATTGGATAGGGCGTCCTCCTTGCAGTTCATAGAAATATGTAGCGCTAGATTGTGATTTCTACCTTCCCCAAAAAGCTCTTCATCATAAAAAATCAAATTATTGCAAGAAGTGATGTTAGCAACAATGTGGTCAAACTGGTCCACAGTAACATCGTGCTCAACATAGGCTTGTTCAAGCACTTTCTGTAACGCCTCCCTATGCGCTTCAGAATTGATCAATAGTGACAGCAGGAAGATCTTCGACGGGGTTTGGAGCAGCTGCTCCACCATATTAAACTCACTTCTCTTTATCAAACGCAATACCTAATCATCATTATTACCCTTCAGTTTGCTGGATTCACCAGACTGACACACTGGAGCACTAACTGGGTTCACCACTGGCATCTCCACCCTCTTACTGGCTGCAGCGTCCTCTATCTCTTTCGGAAAGACCAGACTGAAAACACGACCACTACAGGTCACCTTTGCAATATTAGCTATATTTACCATAAAATCTACTACTGGTAAAGGAATCTCTTAACCATTCTCAACCATTGTGGTGTTTTACTGATAAGGCACAACTTTATCTGATGCACACAGAACAGGGCCCGCTAACCGTATTACCAACGGCGATACCGATCTATTAACGTTGTTGTTATTGCTGCTGTCGAACTCTATAACTACCCACTCAGGGGTCTTAAACGCCGACACAATTACATTCACATCATTTACCTCTCTTGTCTAACAAATCTGGATAAGACCTTCATCCATCAACTTTGAATATCCCTCTTGACAATAACATATCCTCGAGGGTTCACACTGCATATCACACAACCATCATGGTCATGCTCACTGTCACTGATCAAACAAATATTTTTATGGATTGCCACCAAAGATTGTTTGATATGGCGAACATCATACACTTTATACTCCTCAGGACAACCACCTACCGTATTGACTGAAGCATTACCATGAGCAAGCAACAAATTAGCATTTACATTAGGCGCTCGGTCCTCAAAGGACACCATCCAACTCTTCACAAGCTTTGGTACTTTATACTTCAATGGGTATCAGTTTTCTATGTCATGGCCATGGGCTCCCTGGTGAAAGGCACAACGAAGTTCAGGTTTGAACCACCATGGAAGTGGCTCGGGAATTTACGGAGGATTTCTTGGTTGGATGAGGTTCTTGAGAACCAAAGATGGGTACAATTCTGGATAGGACATAGGAATAGGATTAAATGAGACCTTCTTCCTCTCAAATTTTTTTTGGTTATTATTGTTGTTGTTGTTGTTAAAGTTGGTTCTTTGTTGCGGTTGTTGTTGACGTTGTTGTAGTTGAATCAGAATTGATTGATTGTTGGAATTATTGGAGAAAATCGGAATCACTGAAGAAACTCGATGTTGATGTTGACGAGGTTGAGAACTTTTTCTAACATGATGCCTCCTCTGCTTTCATATAGATACTGAATTAGTTTCCCCCTCCTTCCTCTTGGAGAAACTACTCCCATACTTCTTAATGGACGATGCTTCTTCCTTGGACAAACGTCCTTCACAGACTCCTTCTTCTAACCTCATCCCAATATTTATCATTTTGGTGAAGCCATTGGGGGCACTGGCATTCATACGTTCGTAATAAAACAAACTCAAGGTCTTCAAGAAAATCTTCGTCATCTCTTTTTCTTCCAAGGGTGGACTAATCTGGCAACAAACTCCCTCCACCTCTGAGCATACTCCTTGAATGTCTCCTTATCCTTCTGAGACATAGAGCTCAACTGGTCTCTATCAGGCGCCATATCCACATTATACTTGTACTGATTGACAAAAGCTTCACCTAAATCATTGAAAGTACGAACACTTGCATTGTCCAACCCCATATACCATCTCAAAGTAACACCAATCAGGTTGTCTTGGAAGTAGTGAATCAGTAACTGATCATTATTAGTTTGATTTGACATCTTTCTGGCATCTATCACAAGGTGACTCAGCGGACAAGTATTTCCCTTATACTTTTCAAAGTCAGAGACTTTGAACTTCGTCGGGATCTTTACATTATGCACTAGGCATATCTCAGCAGCACTCTTCCCAAACAAATCCTTTTCTCTCAGAGTCTTCAACTCTTTTCACAGCTCAAGGAACTGATCCTTCATTTCATCCATCTTCTCATATACATATGGGCCCTTAGATGGCTCATAATGGTAGATGGTGTCCTCAACAAGAGACAAAGTATGAACAACTGGAAATGGTACTGACATGACCGGGCTAGATGCCGTCAAAGAAACAAAAGTGGGTGCATATCCTTCAGGCATAAAATTGGACGACATTCCCCAAGGGAATCCAGCAGGCATGGAAGAACCGGATTGACTGGTAGTAAAAGGCCCAGTCGAGGTAGCAACCTCAGAAATAATAGTCCTCTGGGAGGAGTTGCAGGAGTTGGTGAAGACTGATTCTGCACAGCAAGAACAAACCCCATCATAGCAGTTAACCGTGCAATTTCATCCTTCAGCTCTCTATTCTCTTGCTTTAAGTGCTCCGTGATCTTAGGTTGATTAACGCGAGTGTTGTATCAGTGAGTCAGTTTGGTTGAAGCATAGATGAATAATCGATAAGACATCTGGCGGAAGAAAACCAGCTATGCAAATGATGCATGAAATGTAATGTTTTGTTTATTAATTTCAAGGAACATATGAAGTTCTATTTGCAGATTTTAAATAACAACAATAGTAACGATTTGATTGACCATCATATCTCTTTTTATTCATAAAACTTGGAAGGATTACACTGAGTACAATTTCAGAAACCAAAGTATAAATACAAGAGAAAAGGAAACTAATCATCATAAGGACCCTTTAGCAACGGTATCGGATGATCTGGCTGTGGGCGCGTACTTCCTTCGAATGCGTCGGATCTCGGACTCAAAAGATGTCTTCATCTGAGCTTTCTCAAGGACAAGCCGATCAACAATCTTCTTCCAAGCACCGGAAGGATGAGGCATACTAGAGGAAGGTAGGTCCTCTGGCTCTCTCTATCTCTTCACTACTCGATATTCAAGAAGTTCAATAAGCGCGTCTTTGTCCTTTGACTCAAGCTGCAACTATTCTTGCTTTCTGCTCAAAGCATGAAACCGCTCTTCTCACATATCTTTTTCTTGTTTCATCTTAGTGAGTGCGTCTTCCAACTCCTCTATATCTTGGTTAGGGAGAGTTGATGGCTCATCCACAACCAAGGACATAGGACTTTCACAAGCATACGACATCTTCAACTCCAAAGCTCTCTTCTTCACCCAAGTAGTGTAAGCCTCCAAAGCTACACAGTTGCACGGTCCAAGCTCGAATCTTCCATTCCTATGCACCTTATGCCAAGCATATATCATCTTCTACTTCAAATGTTGGAGATCTTTACCCTCTTGATAGAAAAGACCTTCTAACTGGGTGTTATTAGGTTTGTCTCTCAAGGGGAACCCAAGTTGACGACGAGCCAAAGCAGGGTTGTGGTTGATTCATCCTTGTGTACCAATGAAGGGCACATTAGAGAATTCACCACAACAGTCGATAATATCCATACCACTCAATGCAGAATCATACCAAATAATATCATCATTAGTGAGAGACATAAGTCTCTGAGACCATCGTAGACATTGTTTGTTTTCCAAGAAAGCAAGCGCCTGAGGCAAGTGCAAAATAAACCACTTGTACAGAAGTGGAACGCAACATACAATAGTCCAACCACCTTTAGAATTCCTCAAATGCAAAGAGAAATACATATCACCCACTAGAGTAGGCACATGATTCCCAATCAAGAAAATTCTAATGGCGTTAACATCAACAAAACAGTCAATGTTAGGGAACAAAGCTAAACCATAGATGAGCAATACAAAGATGGCTTCGAAAGCATCCAAACTACTGGCTTGAGCTAAGATAGTAGCTTTTCCTATGAGGAACTCAGAAGTCAACCCAAAAACACCTCATTTCTTCACCTAATGACCCTTAATATCATATTTCTTTAGATGAAGAGCTTCAACTATGATATGAGATCTGGGAATCTCCTCCAATCCACTAAAATGTACTTTGTCAGAAACGGTATTCTCAAGAGATGAGGATATTCCTCTAACGTAGGCACAAGCTGATAATTAGAAAAATTGAAGCAACGGTAGAGAGGGTCATAAAATAGAACCAAAATACTCAAGAGTCCTTCAACCACATAAACAGATAGCATGGATAAAAGCTTCCCATGACGTTTCTTAAAGTCCAAGGGATCTAATACAAAGGATGACAACTTCCTTAGCTCATTCAAATCAGGACATATGAAATTGTACTTCTTAGTGTTCCTTCATCCACAATCCATGGTATGAAAATATTTGCAAATAAGACCTCAATTTCCTTGAAATTTATTTTTCCGTGATGAATGTTATGATGCGCATGTATACATGAATGCAACAATCACAAACAAGGGATCACATACAAGGCAAACACAAACAAAGGTCAATGGATGGATCAAGTCATCATCAAGATCAATCATCCATTTTGGTGGATTATGGTTTTCACCTTATCAACACCCAAGTTCCATTGATATTGACAAGACTTGATCCGATCAATCAAGAATCAAAGGGTTTGTTGTGAGTCACGAGCATGGACCGGGTTAAAGGCCATTTCAAAGGAGTTAACTAAGGATAAAAACATGTAGATCATATTCTAAAAAGTTCCTAGAGTCTTAATCCCATCTATCGAATATTACAGGTTAGGATGACTGACTCATCAATCCATAATATTCTCAAGAGAAACTTGTCTGAGTGTAGTATCGCGTAACAACTGTTATAAGGTCTACACCTTAACAGTCTCCGCACTACGTCCTAAATAGGCCAAGTTGGGTTAAATGTTCTACGGTCCTTAGCTTCTCGGACCCTAAATCAGAGAAAGTAATGCCTAACCATAAATAACTTGTGTGACATTATTAACTTCAAAAGGGTCTCCACTGAGTAGATGGGTCTCAAGCCAACTTGTTAAGGACTACTCCATACAAGTTGAACATGACTATACCATCCTCCTGTCTTAATTGCACTCAATTTCAGGTTAGAACTTATCTCACCACTCAGAGATCACTAAGAAAAATAGACAGATTATATCGCACAAGCAGGTATACAAATATATACACATAATAAAGTAGGCTAAACCCACTGAGGACTACTCCCAGGCAGAGTCGCCACTTAATTTCTATAGCAGTAAATTCATGATCATCAAACTATGGATAATCTTAACATCAATAAAATAAGAGTTGCCACCGCGCTTTTATTATTTCCAAAGGAAAAGGGAAAAGTACGAACAAAACCCAAAGATAAATAGTTTTCAAATCAAAACTAATAAAATGCCAGAGATTACAGGTAAGGGGGTTGGTTACACAGAGGGAATGTGTTAGCACCCAAAGTGTCCTAGGTACTCCTAGGGAGCCCTTTTTTATGTGTGTATGTGTTTTTGGTATAAAAGATGTTTGAGAAAAATAGAGTGTGAGGATGAGAAAAGAATTAATTGATTATATTTTTGTGTTTTACAAGACCTTCAGACTTGTGCCTACGTACCAACATAAAAATGAGGGATCAAAACCTCATAGTTCGTGGTAACAATTTCAAAATGAGTGGATTACTTTTAATCAAAAGTTAAGTGAAAAGAGGCACAAAGGTCCAAAAAGTTTGAATGAGTGTTAGTTATTTTTGTCTTTTGAAATTTTAAGTCAATATGATTAGATTTATTTACAAGTTTGGTTTAAGAAAAAGGTTTGAAAATTTGTTGGCATAAGGCCAAAGTTTCTAATCATTTAAACAAAGTCTAAGTTTTGAAAACACAAGCAAAGAATGTTTTTGAAAGGGGGAAGAGATTTTTAAATTTAAGAAGTGGGAGAAGATGAAGAGACTAATCCTAAGCATAAAATTAAAAGTTAAAAGTTGAAAAGATCTGACCAATGGGATGCAATCCAACAGACAAGAATGTCATATAGAAAACCCACTTTCTCTTTGGACTTTGAACCAAGCAATAATCAACAAGACATTAGCAATTCATACATCATGAAGATCAATGCATCAAATAAAGATGCCACATACAAGCAAGCAAATCCCACAGCTGACAGTCTTCTTCGTCTTCTCATATATCAGATGAAATACTCTTTGATCCACTCAGAATAAAGCATTAGACACAAGATCAAAACAACAGTTTACATCAAGACCATGTAGCAGATATGCTCAAATGAATCACAATACTTGCATAAGATGAACGCTCAATTCTCAATAACTTGGTCTCAAAATGTTGGCATTGGCCAAGTCCTTTTTTGCACAGGGAATGTTGCCTAGTTCTAAGTCCAAAAGTTCAGATCAAGATCAATAGTCCACCAAACATTTTTTAGGGTTTTTTTCTTGTTTATTAACTATTTTAAGGTCCCAAGACCACAAACACAATCAAAATACACAAACAAAATATATACAATCACAATATATGGCTCAAATGAGCAAAGTGAAAATGGCATAAATATAAACAACTTAAATTATATGTAAATGGTAGTGAATGGTAACTGACTTAGAAATTAAATTGCATAAAGTAAATGACTTGAAAGTAAAGCAATATTAACAAGAGTTAGTCAAATGTTAATCAAGGTTAATTAAATGTTAGTGGAGTCTTGCTTTTCAATTGATTAAGTCATTCTTTGGAGAACACTCAACCATCTATTCACAAACATGGATCCTTGAACCCAAACATCTTCCATAGGAAGGAAAAAGGCCAAGTTTCCATACAATACCATGAAAGATGGGAGACTTACAATCTCACTTACTAGAATATTATGCCTTTAGGGTCAAATTTAGCTCTATGTTAAGAAATCATAATCAGACTTATGTAGAAGTCACAACTATCTGAGGACGGGCAATAAAAATTTAGGTGTTAATGCATGTTAGAGATTTGGTATAATGAACCAAACTCATAAAACATACCACACACTAAAAGAAAGATCAAAAGGGATGGACATATCTCATCCATACATGTATTGGTTCATTTGACACAAAGTCATTGATGAACCAATTAACCTTAGGATATTGATACTTCATTGGCCAATGAAAGGAATATGAAAGAATAGGAATGAAGATGAAGTGGGGATGGGAGTGGGGGAAACACAAATTGGTCATGGGAGGAGTTTAATCAAATTAAAATCATTCATTCAGTTTGGGAGATGAAATGGACATTTCATCAATCCCCTAAATCTAACTATTTTAATCCAACAAAAGTCAAATCAACCTTGACCAAGGCCCAAACAGATAGTCAAACATCACAAGACCATAAAAATGGCTCAACATAATTTTTACACAATTAATCAATTAAAAATCAAATTCAAAATGCATTAAAATTCAATTTAATTTGGTCAAAACCTAAAATCTCTACAAAACACCATATAAATGGTCAAGAGATTTATCCTAGGTCAAACAAGGTCAAAGGACCTTAGACAAATATTTTCAATATTTTTGAAAAGTCAGAAGTATTTTTAAACAGTTAAAAATATGCAAAAAAACATTTAATTTATGAAAAATATCAAAACTAATCCAAAAAATAATTTTAATTCAGAAAATGAAAGATAAAAATATTTAAAGATTTTTGGTGAAAGTTCCATATTTTTTGGATTAAAAATGAAATTAATATGAATTAAATAAAATAAAGCAATTAAATGAAAAATCAGAAAATACAAAAAACACAAGGTCCATCAGATCTCCCTCATTAATTGGGGTGGCAGATCTGGTGGCCACACACGCGTAATAATCAAAACCAATGGCCAAGATTAGAATGCTGGACCAAGATCAGATGGTTGGAACCTTGCCAACACACCACCGGAGCCCTAGCTCCGGTCATCTTCTCCGGTGATGACCACCATACTGGTCCAACCTAAACTTCATGAAAAATGAAAAACAAGGACATTATTTTGAAGAGAAAATGCTCAAAATCACGAATCTGACCTCAATTTTCTCCAATTCCAAGTATATAAAAAGATACAGGTATTTGAATTTTGAGGATCATGAACTGAGTTGCTTCGATTTAACCTCAAAGTAACTCAATCTTGTTGCCTACATTGGTAGGACTTCAGCCAACCAAAAATCACAAAGAATAGTGAAGAATTGAATGAGAATCGAAAAGATGAAGTTTCTAAAATTTAACCTTCGAGTAGCTTCAATTCAACTTGATCTTGATCTGGATTTGCTTGATTCCTCCCCCTCTTGCTTGCAGTGATCAATTGAGATGAAAAGGCCAATGAATTCTTGGAGTTTGAACTTAAAAACAGAAGGTGAAATTCAAATTCGATTTCAATGAAATCCTCAAGAAATTCTATGGAGTGAGGGGTCTGAGTTCTCTTGGCAAAGCTTGGGCAAGGTGTTGGTGCATTTCTGAGCTCAGGGTATTTATAGGCATACTCAATGATTTTTTCACACTTCAATTCAAAACCCAAAAATAACAATGATCTCATGCGTGCTTGCATAGGCGTGTACAAAGCCCAATCAATGATGTCAAAGGGTCCAAACTTAATTCCAAATGATGCTGGAACGAAATCAAGGGACCATGCAATGTTGAAATGAAAATTGGTCACAAATCTTTCTAAATGGGTCCATGCATTACACACAAACGCAAGTCCCTCAATTTTGATCCAAATGAGATGATTTTGGATTTTTTGGAAAGGTAAGATCAGGTGGAACAAATTTCATGTTGTGAACATTTCCATTTGAATCTTGGATCATGATGAATATTGAGGTGGAAGTTTGGAAAATCAAACATATTTGAAAATTTTCTAAGTACCAAGTCAAATGTTCACTTCTTCCACCTTGAATAACATTTGCTATGGACTTAAAATAGAAACAGTTTCTTCATAAAAGTTGTAGCTCTTTCAAAAGTATTCAATTTGGTCACCAATTTGACCTCATTTGGATTTGTCATGAAGGAGTTATGCATTTTAGAAGTTGAGGAAAATCATTGTTCAATGGTAATGGCCTAAAATGACATATAATGTTTCCTCTTGGAACATGCATTTTCAAGTTGAATTTGAAATTCCTCTAAAAATTAAAGTTGAAGAGGACATCTTGAATTTGATCATGAAACTTGAATGGATTTCATCGCATAAAAATTGAGCAAGTTATGGTCCTTGGAAGTTGACCTCCTAACTAAGGTTCAGACATAATGACCTATAATCTTTCACCATAAAAAATGACTTTTCAATCAAAACTAGATCTTAACTTCAACATTAAAGTCGTTTGGAATGTCATAGGAGTAACCTTTCTCTTGGAATCATTTTCATATGACAAAACTTGTGGGAGGTAGGGTCTAGGGAACCCTAGTTTTGACCAGTTGACTTTCTCTGGTCAAACACCATGAACCACCTTGCTAGCTTGACATTCTCTTGATCTTTGGGACTCATGGAGGACTATATATGTGTAGTATGATGTAATATGAAGCATCCCTTTAAATATTTGATCAAATGTTGAAGAAGCTTATTGAATAAGTCACACAAGATACCCAGATGAATTAGGGCTTCCAAGTCAAACAAGCTTCAAACTCTTGATGATTTCTTGATCAAAATGATATGTGAAGACCATGGGGATCCATATATCATGTCTAGAGTCAATGTGAACCATATCTTTATTGACATCCTTGCATTGAGGGTCTCAAATCCTAGATATGAGCTTGATGGAGCATAGGTGAGCACACACACTACCTAGAAAAGAGTTAAACTATACATTGACATATTTTTGGTATTTTGGTTAGTAAATAATGAAAAATAAAGTATGATATAATCAAAAGTGCTTCGTGATCTCTTCCAGTGCAAACCCAATGAATGAGGGGTAAGGAGGATGCCAAGGTGAGATCCCAAAGTCAATGCATATGATGAGATAGCATAAGGAATCTTAGGGTCAAAATTGGGGTCTTACAAAGGCCAGAGTTTCTAATTGTTAAAACATGTCTGAGTTAAGAAACATAAGCAAAGAAGAGTTTTGAAAAGAGGAAGAGATTTTGAAATTAAATAAGCGGGAGGAGATGAAAGGACTACCCTAGACAAAAATTAAAAGTTAAGAGTTGAAAAGATCTGACCAATGGGAATCAATCCACAAGACAAGCATGTTAGATAGAAACCCATTTCCTTTGGACTTTTGAGCAACCATAAGCATAAGCAAACATCCAAGAAAGAATAATGAAGACCAAGGCATCAAATAAAGATAGCCATAATATCCAAGCAAGCACTTCAAGAGCAAGTCGTATTCTATGTCTTCAAATGTATCTGATGAAAATACTCTTGGGCAAACTCACAAAGATGATCATCAGACATCAATAATAATAATGATATAACAATTAAGCATAAAGGTAAAATGACAGATGAACCCAAAGGGGAAATCCCAAGGACTGTACATATGAATGGCACTATCAAGGATGAGTTCAGTTTAAAAATATTAGCATTGGCCAAGTCCTTCAGAGCATAAGGAATGTTTCCTACTTCTAAGTCCAAGAGTTTAGATCAAGTCAATGGCAGAGGTCCAACAATCCACCAACATATTTTTAGGGATTTTGTTGTTTATTAAGTATTTTAAGGTCCTAAGACCACAATCCATAACAACATGAAAAGCACACAATATATACAAGCACAAATGATATGGCTCAAGTGAGCATAGTAAAAAATGACTGAAACATAAACATCTTGCATGAAATGTAAATGGAAATGAATGATAAAGGTACTTCAATTTAAATGACATTAAGTAAATGACTTGAAAGTAAAGTAATGTTAGTGAAATGTTAGTCAAATGTTAGTGAAGAGTTTTAAATGTTTAAGTCATTCTTTGGAGAACAATCAACCATTCATTCACAAGTATGAGGACATGAACCAAGACATCATTTATGAGAAGGGCTCCAACTTGGATAAATCAACAAGTATACCACTAGCTCTCACAAATGGAAAAAGGTCAAGTCTTCACACAATGCCATGAAGAATGGGAGACTTACAATCTCACTTACTAGAATGATGTGCCATGTCGGACAAATTTAGCTCTATGTTAAGCAATCATAATTGGACTTATATAGAAGTCACAACTATCTGAGATCGGGCAATAAAGATATTGGTGTTAATGCATGTTAGAGACATGGTACAAAGAACCATACTCCTAAAACATACCACACACAAAAATAAAGATGGGATGGACTTATCTCAATCCAGCTTATGTTAATTCAAATGACACAAGGTCATTGATGAATCAACTAGCAATTGGACATTAGAGAAATCATTGGTCAATGAATTCTGAAAGAATAGGGATGAAAATGAAGAGGGAAGGGGGAATAGAAACCCAAATTAATCACAAAAGGAAATTCATATGATCAACACTATTCATTCATCTTGAGGGATGAAATGTATATTTCATCAACCCCCTAAGTCCAATAGTATTAATCAAATTAAAGTTCAAATCAACCATGATCAAGGCTAAACAGAAATTCAAACATCACAAGGTCAACCAAATGGCTCAACAATGTTTTCAAACAATTAAACAATTCAAAATCAATTTTTAAATGAATTAAAATGCATTTTTAAATGGACAAAACCTCAAATCCCTTCAAATCACCAAATAAATGGCCAAGGGATTTATCCCAGGTCAAACAAGGTCAAAGGACCTTAGACAAAAAATTTATAATTTTTAAAAGGTCAGAAGAATTTTAAAATATTTTAAAACAAGTCAAAAATAATTTAATTCACGAAAAATACCAAAATTAATCCAAAAATGATTTTCATTCAAAATATGGAAGAGGAAAATATTTAAAGATTTTTTGGTGAAAGTCTCATATTTTTTGGATTAAAAATGAATTTTCTATGAATAAAATAAAATAAAATGATTAAACATAAAATCAGAAAATAACATAAAATTGTAAAAAAATAAGGGCCCTCATATCTCCCTCATTAATTAAGGTGGCATATCTGATGGTAAAGCGCATCAAGTCCATCATAGACCAAGTCAAACACGTTACATGAGTGGTAATCAAAACCAAAGGCAAGGATTATAACATTTAAACATGATTAGATGGTTGGGAGGGTGCCAACACACCATCGGAGCCCTAGCTCTGGTCTTCCTCTCTGGTGGACCTCGTCGGACTAGTCCACTGCCAACCTCCATAAAAATGAAAAGTGAGTACACTAATTTGAAGAAAAAATCCTCATGAGTCAAAATCTGACCTCAATTTTTCCTAATTCTGAGTATATTGAAAGATACATGGATTTGAAATTTGAGGAGCATGATCTGAGTTGCTTCGCTTTGACCTCAAAGATACTCAATCTTGTTTCCTACATTGGTAAAACTTTAGCTAACTAAAAACCATGTGAAATGATGGAGAATTAAGGGAGAATCTAAGAAGGAAAGTTTCATAAAATTCACATTCTGTTTGCAATGATGAAGCTCGATCTGGATCTCAATTTGCTTGGCTTGCTTCCACTAGCTTCCAGGAGATGAAATGGATGCTCAAATGGGTTGGCATCTTGGATTTTCAATCTCAAAACAGAAGTGAAATTGAAACTCGATTGCAAATGAAATCTTCAAGATTATCCTATCAATGGAGGGTGGGAAGGCTTGAGCAGTTGAGTTGCATTTATAGGCTCCAAGATTCATTTCTACACACTTTCAAAAAAATGTCAAAAAAAGATATGTTAGTGTGCATGCTTGCATGGGTGGGTGATAGGCCTATCAAATGATTGGAATTTGTTCAAAGTTGTGCACATGTTATGCTAAAAGCTTAACATGAGAACATGCAAATCTATTTGAAGTTTGGTCATGAAAATCATCCAAACGGGGCCATACATTACACCTATGTGAAAGTCCTACTAAAATGCTCCAAATTCCATAATTTTGGATGATTTGGAAAGGTAACATGAAGGGGAACAACTTTGTTGTTGAAGACTTTTTCATTTGGAGCTTGGATCATGATGAAGTTTTAGGTGGAAGTTGGAGGAATCAAACATAGTTGAAATTTTTCTAAGTTAAAAGTTAAACGACCACTTTTTCCACCTTGAATAACTTTTTCTATGAGCTTCAAATGAAAATGGTTTGTTCTTAAAAGTTGTAGCTCTTTAATTCCTTTTCAATTTGGTCACAAATTTTAAACCATTTGGATCTTGCATGAGGTAGTTATCGATTTTAGAAGTTGAGGAAAATTGCTTGTTCAATGATGATGGTCCAAAATGACCTATAATGTTTACTCTTAGTACATGCCCTTGCAAGTTAAATTTGACATTTATCAAAGAATAAAAGTTGGATAAGGCATCTTTAATATTATGAAACTTTGATGGTCCTCGTATCACAAAAATTGAGAAAGTTATGGTCTTCATAAGTTGACCTCTTAACTAGGGCACAAACAAAATGACCTGTAATCTTTCACCATAAAAAATGACTTCCCATGCAAAACTAGATCTTGATGTAAAGATGAAAGTTGTTTTTAATGTCATAAAGAGTAACTTTATTCTTGGAATCATATGACAAAAATTGTAGGAGATAGGGTCTAGGGTACCCTAGATTTGACCAGTTGAGTTTCTCTAGTCAACCTCTTCGAACCAACTTGCAAAGTTGAAGTTCTATTGCTCTTTGGGGCTCATGGAGGATCATATATGCATAAGATGATGTATCATGAAATATCCCTTGAAATATTTTACCAATTATTGATGTAAACTTGTTGAGGAAGTCACACAAGATACCCATATGAATTAGGGCTTCCAAGGCAAACAAGCTTCAAACTCTTGATGAAATATTGATAAAATTAACAAATAATGAACATGGGGACCATATATGATTCTTATAACCACGGTGAACCTTTCCTTGAATAATCCCCTGCATTGAGGGTCTCAAACCCTAGATATGAACTTGATAGGGAACAAATGGATGCTCACACCATCTACAAAATAAATGAAACTACACTAGACATATTTTTGGTATTTTGGTTAGTAAACAAAGGAAAATAAAGTATGATTCCATAAAATGTGCTTTGTGATCTCTACCAATGCAAACCCATTCAATGATGGGTGAGGAGGATACTAAGGTGTGATTCCAAAGTCAATGCAAATGATGAGATATCATAAGGGATCTTAGGGTCAAATTTGGGGTCTTACAGCTGCCCCTATTTAAGGACATTCTAGCTGAGGATGTGAAGGTTAAAATCTTCGTATCAACTCAGTAGAATGGACTTAAATAACAACATCAAGAAACAAATTTTGGTCCCTAAGAGACCTCATGATTGATATGATATGAATGTTAAAATAATTTTTGTACGGAATATATTGCCACAAAGGAAAAGAATCTAGAGAGACTGAAAATCCACAGGAGCACAAATGCATTCCATAACGAAAACGCAATGGGGAGACAAAGACTCTTGGAATAACAAGCTATGTGTAGGGCAGACTACGACTTAAAAACTGCTGGAGACACGAGGAGATTTCGATGAAAATAAATCAAAGGAAAGAATCAGACTGGGGATAAAGCTATCTGCAGGGGATGAGAGTAGATCAGGACGAAGCTGAAATACTTAAGCCAAAGGAATTTCTATTTCACAAAGAAATATGAACCCAAACTCAATTGGGGAAGAAAAACTTCAACACAGGAGTAAAAGAGATATATTATCTACCACCGGTTACTAGGTAGGAAGATAATACACTCAAACAGAGGGATATCCATTACCGGTTAGGGTAAACATATCAAGGATGACTCACTAAGGAAAATGAGGAATATTCATTACCGGTTATTGGGTAAGAATAACCTACTGGGGAAAAGGAACCAAATAGGAATTATAACTACCTTTTTACTGGATAGAAGACCAAAGAGAGAGTATTTGTCACCGGTGAAAGTGAACATATCAAGGATAAACTCAAAGATATTTGTCATCGACTAGGATGAACATATCAAGGATAGACTACCTAGGGAATAATGAAGAATATCCGTTACCGGTTAAGGTAAACATATCAAGGATAGACTATCAAAAGAATAGGATTTACAACTACCTATTTACTGGGAAGAAGACCAAAATAGAGAATATCTGTCACCGGTTAAAGTGAACATATCAAGGATAAAATCAAGGGAAGAATATCGGTCATCAGTTAAGATGAACATATCAAGGATAGACCACCAAAAGAAATGGGATTTACAGCTACCGGTTACCGGGTAAAAGACCGAAAAGAGATTATTCGTCATTGGTTAAGATGAACATATCAAGGATAAATTCAGAGAAAGAATATCCGTCATCGGTTAGGATGAACATATCAAGCATAAACTTTGATGGGAAATAAGGGATTACAACTACCGGTTACTGGGTAGAAATTCAAAGAGAGAATATTCATCATCGGTTAAGATGAACATATTAAGGATAGAATCAGAGGGGAGAATAGGATTTATATCTGCCATTACTGGATAGAATACCACAAATAGGAATTACAACTACCTTTTTAGTGGGTAGAATACCAAAAAGAAGAGAAAATTCGTCACTGGTTAAAGTGAATATATCAAGGATAGACTCTCTAGGGAAATGAAAAAACGAATTGGTTGGGGAAATCAAAGAAGAAGTAAATTACCTTTTACCGGTTACTAGGTAAATTAACACATGTAAAGTACTCATCATCAAGAAGGATATTACCAGTTACTGGGTAATAAACTCTTGGGGAACAAAAGATCTATCTAGGTAAGAGCTAGAAAGAAATAGTCAAATAAGACTCAACCCAATGAGGATATAACTCAAGGGGAGTGGTTCCATCTAGATAATGAACTGGGGAGGAAACTGAAATAACAATCATCCACGAGGAAATAACTCAGTGGGGAAGAAGAAAGGATAAACTCTTTCTACTTAAGGGGATGGCACTCTATAATTGAGGGAGGACAAACACACAATCTGCATGGGGAAATAATATCACCAAAGCAGGGGATCAGAAAAAAAAGTCAATGCGACAAAAATGCACAATGAAGTATCGGATGCTATGTTTTATGCATGAATATGCATGAGTATGTATATGATCATGCTAACAAAATGAGCACAAAGGATACAAACAAATGAGGATTTGAATCATCACAACTAGATACTCGACCAATCTCAACAAGATGGAAACACCGACTAGAGAACCTTTTAGGGATGAAAATAAATCATCAAGGATAAAAATCCTAACTCAAGATAAATTCAACTCTGGCTGGGGAAAGACATGGAGAACATACATCCAACCAAACACTACTGAAAACTCAGCGCTTTGTGGGGATGCAATATATATATATATATATATATATATATATATATATATATATATATATATATATATATATATATATATATATATATATATATATATATATATATATATATATATATAGCAAACGAAAGGATCCAACTCAAACTCAACTCTCAAAAGAGGAGAAGGTAATGCTATGGGATAAGCCAAGATTAATAAAATCTAGGTAAAAACTTAAAACTCTCTAGGAGAGAAGGAAAATACATACGGGCAAACTCTGCGGGGGAAAGAAAGCATTACTAAAAATATCAACCAAAATGCTGGGGATAAGGGAGATCTGCTGAGGATCCACATCTCAAGCTGGGGGATATATATAACAACAAGTCAACACCGCGGGGAATTTTAGGTTAACACCATATCAAATGGGAGACAACTCTACATAGGACATCATCAATACTGCTATGAATCAAAATACTGTCTGAAGGAAGAGAACTTCTATCAATGGAACTCCATCAGGGATCCAAGTCACAACGAGAGGCAAAACTGTAAGTGAGAAATCAGACAAACTATTGGGGATTCCATCAACAAACAACTCTATGGGGCTTCAATGGGGATTCAACAATATGCCAGGACAAATCGAAGGCCACACGAGGATACAAATCAATAACACATTCCTCACAAGGAAAGCAATAATCATAAGACTCTTCTTGGAGATTGATAAATAAACCAATTCCAAGGTACAAAACAAATTAATCGAATCTGCAAACTCACATAGGGGAGAAGATGCCACGGCTATGCAACAACCAAATAAAGGTGTCGAGGATCTGAAAACCAAAATAAAGATTCCACAGAGATCCAGGGTTCATTCACAACAACAAATGAAAATGAAGATCATAAATCTTCAGTTGGACAGATGATGAAATACAAAAAGAGAATAACACTTCAGCTCTACTGGAGATAAATGATGAACTATCTGGGGAGCCACCCAATTAACTCTACTGGGGATGATAAATTGCTTAGGGAGCAACTCATCAACCATGATGGGGAGGAATGACGAACCGTTGGAGAGGTAAAAATCATCGACCAACTGCTTGGGGAAGACAATAATGCTTCACACTTCAAGACTTACATGTTCTTAGATTGTTGTTGACATTCCTTTTTTGAAATTGATTGTTCTTAAAGTAAATGCCTTATTATTTCGGAAAAATGTATATTTATTGATTTATTTCAAGATTATCATTATAAAAATTCAATTTTATTAAACAAAAACAAATAAGAATAGAAATAATTGGATAAAAAGCTCAACTTTATTTAATAGAAAGGTAGTCCGTAAATGGCAGGATCCCATGGATCTTTACAAAAGTTGAAAATGGTAATTTACATGGAAAAGGGCTACATTGAATACAATGAACATTACTCTCCCTACCAAGTTTGAAATCCATTGTGCTTTTGTCTTTGGCTGAGAATGATGAATTAAAACCAAACGACTGTTCAAAACTTCTTCAATGATCAGGACCAGCCATATGCAGTTACTTGCCATAATCCCTAATTTTTACTAGATTTTCCCAAGGTGGGGTACTCAATCTACCGGGTTAAATTTTCTATTTTATGTCTCTAACTTTTTCCTGGATCGTGTAACACCTCAAAATTTGCCCTCCTCTCTTGGGACTAGCTTAACATATTGCATAACATTTTTAGGTCATTAGGCATTGCATATTGCATATCATGTGGTTACATTGTGCAAGCCATTCCCCCAAGTCTTGATCAGAAGATAAGAGGTCATGGTGCAAGCTAGGATTTCAGTGGATTGGATCATTAATCATCTGAGGGTGGTGATTCAAGTTAGGGTTTTGATTCTCAAGGAGATTGGTCTTCATCTTGTTTGCAATGATACATCATCATCATCATGGTCTTGATATCATCCAGAGATTCAGAAGATTGATCAGATACCTTGAGATTAGGGTTTTGACCACTGGTCAACCCTAATCAGGTGCATTGGGCCAATCAGGGCATAACAAGGAGATGGGGTCTATGATTGATATGGGGATCATCACATGATTATATGGAGCTAATTGAGGCTAGGGGTTCATCCTTGAGACATTTCATCAGAGGATTGGGGTTCAGATGGATCAGTGCATTGCCAAATTCATCTATTAGTTGAAAAAGTCAACTGTGGTCAACTGTGCTTGATTTTATGGATTTGGAGGTAGAATTGAGTTGGATACACTTCATTCATGTTGGAACAAGTGTTATTTGACATTGCAAAGCTCAAGAATGGAGAAAATCAAGTCAGACAAGAAATTGCCAAAAATAGAAAGTGACTTGTAATAGAAGTTTCCAAAAATGGAAAGTTTTTGACCACAAAATTACATGTCCAAGGGAGCTTCAAATGAAAATTTGTTCAACATGAAAGTTGTAGATCTTGGTCTCACCTTTCCAAAAAGTCCAAGAACTTGAATTTCCCATGTATGGTTGGCAAGTTATGGTCCATTCAATTTCAAAAATGACCCATAATCAGAGGGGCATAACTTCCACATGGAGTGTCCAAATTGAGTGATCTTGTTATGTGCAAACTCCATTTGACATGTACTTTCATGGTGCATAATTGGAATTCATCAAAAATGGTCAATGCAAAAAGTCAATTTTCAAGTGTACAGTTAAAAATCCAGGGGCAAAATGGTCCAAGTTGAGAAATAATGAGAGTTTTGGAATGGGGATTTTTGCAACACCTCACAAATGCAAATTGGAAATGGTTTGAATGGTCATAAACATCCAAGGTGCAATATTTGAACAATTCATTTTTGAAGTGCACTTGAAAATGCATAAAGTGCCATAGCATGTGGAAAATGAGAAATACACAACCAATAACCATGGGACAAGTTGCAACACATCACAAATGGAATTTGGAGAGTGTGTGAGCTGTCATACAGCTGTCACAGAGCCTTAAGTGAAAAGACTATTTTGCCCTTGCTTAGTAGAATGCATTTTTGCTAATTACATGTGTTTTGGCTAAAGGGTGATTAATGAGGTGATTAGAGCTGGAGTATTTAATCATAATCCTAACAGAATTGCAAGGTTAATCACAATTCACAAAATCTCTAACCAATTTTCCCTCCAATTCTCCAAATTTCTCAAGAACACACAAGAACAAGATTGAAGAAAACTCTTCCAATTCTTCACCAAATCGTGTGATTCTTTTTGCTGCCATCTCCAATCATCTTCTTCTTGATCTGTTTTGGCAATTCATTGGCAAACAACACCAAATCGCGACTGTCCAAGTGATGTTCATCAATGGCATTTGAAGATTTCTTGCACTAGGAGCAAATTCGAGCCAAGCTACAAGTTGCATTCACCTTCCCTATCATCCAGCTTGAACTGTTTTGGATCAACACGTGCAATAGCTCAAGGATTCATCACTGCCTTCCAATTAAGGTAAACTTTCGAATCTCATGAATTGATGAATTGTTATATGTGTTTGAAAGAGTGTTCAATGTAGAATGCAATTCTAGGCGTGGTTTGTGAAATGGATGATTGTAGAGAGAGATATTGCGATTAGAAGCTTTGATGTGAAAACCTAATTCGTTCGATCCAGGAGATTTAGGAATAATTAGGATAAATCATGTGCATATTCGTGATCCTCTCACTCAGACCTTTCTAACGGTTATACGCATGATGATTTTCGTTGAAATTTGTTCTTCGCGTGTTCTTGAGGTTGCTGGGAAATTGTTGAGCGAAAATGATGAACAAGGCTGAGTTTGATCCGGAATTTTGCTATGCCAATTTCAAATCGTGTTTAGCGCCATTATGGACCAATCAGAAGGAGCCAGCGAAAAAATGAAATTGGACCGGTTGAAGAGAATTACCATCGTGCCACTGGACTCAATTAAATTCATTTTAATTTAAATAAAACACTTAATAAATATTACATAATTCATTTGAACTTAGAAAATTCATAAAAAATTATTTACAAGTCCAAAAATTATGAGATTTTTTTTGATAGCTCCCAAATTCCCTCTAGTTTTTTATAGGCATGGTTTCATAAGTTGTGCTTGGTGAAATGTTGACTTGGACTATGGATCTTTGACTTGTGACACATTTGTATACATGTTGCCATTTTCATTGTGAAATGCTCATACATTTAAAGAAATTCCTGAAAATTTTTGTGCTCATTCTGGACATGTTGATGGTGATTTCCATATAAAGTTTGTGATTTTTGGATACCTGATGATTGAGATATGATTTTTTGAATCTAGGTGTCACAATTTGTGTCACACCTAGTTAGGTCAACTTTCTGAATTTATTTGCATGACCTATGATTGTTGGATTGGATGGAAATTTTGCATGCATGATCCTTGATATGTTGAGATGTCATGTGAATTTTTCTGGATTTTTATATGGCATTTTCAATTTGATTGATATTTTTCTTCTCTGATGGTTCATTGTGCAATCTTATGTGACACATGTTTGTATATCTTGTGTGAAATTCTCATCTGGTTTTGGATAAATGTGAAATTTGGTGTGCTGATTGTAGACACATTATAGAACATCACTGTTTTGGTCCCATTCATTTCTAATATCTTTTCACTGTTTTATGAATTTTTTAAGTGAATGCTTGTGTTGATGCCTTGAATTGGCTTGAATAATTGTGTCTGGATTTCTTGATTTTTATTGACCTAGTTCCTTTTGTTCAATTGAGCTGAAAATTGACATGCTATACCTTGAATATGTCCTGTTTAGGTGTGAATTATTTGGGGATTTTTGGAATTGTTTTGGTATGCTTTTGATTGAAGTTATTCTGTTTGGACTTTTGATGTTGCATTTGACCTAGTTTGACTTGTTTTGGTCATGAAATGAATATGGTGAATGATATGAGTATGGGATCAATTGCATTTGCTTTCTATTTGCATTAATTTGGTTTTGGTTGAAAATTGTTTGCTGTTTAGAATTTTTTCTCCCTTTTGGACCCTAGGCTTGGCCTAGTGGTCTAGTTTCTCACATTTGGTGTGGATTTTCAGGATGAAATGCATAATGCTCAAGGAGAATGCTTCAAGTCAATTAAATTGAGATTGTTGGATGTTTTGAACTAATTTGACTTTGTTTTGTAGGTTGTGAAGCTTGAGCTTGAGCTTATAGCTTGCACTTATGTGCATTAACATGTGTTGCTTAATCTGTATAGTCTGACTGATTAACATTTGCTGTTTATTGTTGTTTGTCTGAGTACTGAGGATACTTGATTGATTTCAGGTACATTTAGTCACTTACAGTTCCTTGAGAACTAGCTTGCTGTTGCTTGGTTTTTAAACCACTTGAGGTAGGACTTCTATTCTTCATGTAGTCTGGAAGACCTGGCCTGTTACCTGGCCAGGCAACTGTCTGAAGTCCTCCTTAAGAGGCGATGTTTGTGGTTGTTTACATTTGTGCCAAGCAGGTGAAGACCTCTATGAGGCAATTGGTGGAAGCCAAGGGATATGCAATCTATCCCCCACTATTCTGTGAGTCGTCCCTCTGCTCACACGGCTGTGTGTTGATGCATTGGGACACAAACCCAAGATCTTGTGCTGTTGCACAATCGAGTCAGAGTCTTTGAGCGTAGAAGGGTCCCTCCATTCTGGACCCACGCTCCTTTGTCTGAAGCTCTCCCTGGTTAGGGATAAGAGCTGTGAAGTCTAATCTTCACTCACCATTCATCTGCTTCACCTTAGCCTCGTAATGGCAAGGTTAAGAGCGAATACTACCCATGTACAGATGACTTGCTTCGGCAGTCAAACCCATTGTTTGAGCCTCACTTGATTGGTTATAGTGTGTGCTATGTGAATATTTGTTTGAAATGCTTGTTTTATTTTGATTGATTCCTGTATGCTTGTATGGTTGCTTTCTTCCTGGATAGGATTAGATTGCAGTTGTGCAAGTAGGTAGAAACCTCAACGTAGGGCAATGATGCATGACAACACTAGGCTCGAGTCCAGCTCCCTGGTAGTGTGTCTTCCCTTGGTTTCTGGCTAGATTTTCTTTCCCTTGAGGGGGAACTACATCGCCCTGATCCTTGTTCCAGACGAGGTATGTAGGCAGGAGACCGTGCGAGGTCTCTCCGGGCACTTTTTTCTTTTGTGTGTGTTTGCTTGTTATCTTGTGTTTGGTTCGGATGCTGACGTAAGTCCAGTGATTGGCGGTCGGGCTCCACGTTTGCCGTTTTGTGCGTGTTTTGGTTCGGATGCTGATGTAAGTCCAGTGATTGGCATTCAGGCTCCATGTTTGCCTGTGTTTGTGTTTGCTTGTTTGGCGTGCGTGAGCCGAACTACGGCAGCTCTGATTCTCGTTCCAGACGAGATACGTAGGCATAGGATGCGATGTCCTATCGAGCTCTCTTCCCCTTACCCCCACCTGTGTTGTCTTAGCGTGTGTGTATGATGTTTGTCTGTTTGTTTTAGCAACCTTTTCTTTCTTTTAGAACGTGGATCCCGTCGAGTACGACGGATGTGAGGGGTGCTAATACCTTCCCCTTGCGTAACCGACTCCCTTACCCTTTCTCTTTGGTCGCGAGACCATTTCCTTTCCAGGTTTCTCTGAGCGTTTCCTTTCCCTATCTTGGGATAAATAACGCGTAGTGGCGGCTCTGTGTTGTGTTTTTGTTTCAGCCCGCCGGTTGTTTTTCGCGGATGTGACAGCTGGCGACTCTGCTGGGGACTATTCGGATGTAGACCTGTGCTGGTCCATCTTCCCCGAGCGAGTCCTTCCTAGCGTTCTAGGATAGTTTAGGTTGCTTGTCTTGCTTTATTTATTACATTTATTATTCTAACCAGTGTATATATTTGCATAAATATTTGCATGCATCATACTATCATGTTGTTGCCGTCCTCTGTGCAGGTGGTTCCTCTGTTTTGGGGGGGTGTTCTGGGTGGGGCTAAAACCCAGGCCCGAGTATACACCTAGGATTAGTGTGGTCTCACGTTCCTCATTTGCTAAATCAGCATATTGTTGCAACGTGACATGCCACAAGCCAGACGAGGTTCATTTGATAGTGCTTTCCTCTGTGGGGTACCCCACTTTGGTTGAGTTACGTCATTTGAGCTGTTGACCGATCATTTCCCGGATCTTTGGTTTAGACGATCTCAGGAGAGCTACAATGGCACACCCGAAAGGGCAAACCCATTGAGTATCTTTGCCCGATTGTCGAGACTATTATCCGCCTTAGGGTGACCTGATTAGAATTTACCTGTGAGGGGAGGGTGATTCTTTCAGATGCATGTTCAGATGGTGACTTTTTGTTCCGTGGATTAGAGTCCTATTTATAAGTCGGATTTATGGTCATTTATTGCTGAGACGCCGGAGTGCTGTCCGTGGTATTTATCAGTGGGGATCCGTTTATTTCAGGATTCCCCGGGCCGATTGAGATCATTGTGGGTATCTGCTCAGAGATTATATGATGATGATGATGTATCTGTCAGTTCCGTTTATTTCGGAACCCTTGAGGTGGATTTGTGGTTACGTTTTCTCTCAGATGGTTGTGATCAGTTCAGAGTCAGAGCCGTGATTCAGAGCAGCAGATGATCAGATGACTTGGAGGATGGCACAGTGCATTGCATTCATTTGCATCATTCTCATTTTGCATTCATCTGCACCAAACCTACGTCTAGCCATATGGGGAGTATCATTGATTGAGAATCTGGTTGAGAGACATCTTGAATTTCAGAATGTGGATGTCAAAATATTATCTGTCTCGATGAAACCAGGATCGAAAGACAGAAGCTTCCTCGTATGGATAGACGTTGCATTCATGCATATTAACCTGTTTGCTGTTTTGCAGGAATCATTGCTCGTGCTCGTAGAGTTGTACCTTTGCACTCAACCCGTCCTCACAGATACTTCACCAGACGCAATACTCCCAGACTCATGGATCTTCCCAACACGGATATTCTCGAGCTGAAGGACAAGATGACTGAGCTGATCAACATCATGCAGGGTTTTGCAGTTGGTCAGAAAGCTTTGGCTGACAAAGTTGAGAAGCTCGAGCGAGCTTCAGCTGCTAACAGTGTTGTTAACCTGGATGGTGTCTCCAACCAGGGGCTCGGTGGATCCAGAGACGGTGAAAAAAAGAGCAACCGTAGGTATGGTGAACAACGCTGCTGGTTTTGGTGCTACTGGTGGTGGGCCCGGTCTGGGGCATAATCTGAAGGATAGTCTGTTCCCTCCATTCTTTGGAGTTGATGACGATAGAGAGGAAGACAGAGAAGCTGATCAGTTCTCTATGCTGAATGAACCACTTGGTCAATATGGTGTCCAGCCACAGAGCAAAGAAATTCAGTTGCTGGCAGAGAAGGTAAGGGCTCTGGAAAGCCATGCTACTCCGGGGTTTGTCAACATGTCCAACATGGGGCTGGTCGAGGGGATTGTGATCCCACAAAAGTTCAAGGCGCCCGCATTTGACAAATATAATGGGAGTTCCTGCCCGGAAACTCATCTGCAAGCCTTTGTCCGCAAGATCTCTGCATACACTATGGATCAGAAGCTGTGGATGTACTTTTTCCAGGACAGTCTGTCCGGAGGATCCTTGGAATGGTATACCAAGCTGAAATCTGCTGACATCAAGAGCTGGCAGGATTTGGGAGATGCATTCTTTAAACAGTACCAATTCAATGCTGACATGGCTCCTAGTCGTACCCAGCTGCAGGGTATGTCTCAGAAGTCAAGTGAAGGGTTTAAAGAATATGCCCAAAGGTGGAGGGAGTTGGCTGCCAGAGTTCAACCTCCATTGGTTGATAGAGAGATGTCTGATCTCTTTATGGGGACATTGCAAGGGGTTTTTGCTGAAAGGATGGTGGGTTGTCCGGTAACCAACTTTGCTGACATTGTGGTGGCAGGGGAGAGAATCGAAAGTTGGCTGAAAATGGGGAAAATACAGGATGGTAATGCTTCATCATCAGGATCGAAGAAGCCCTTCGGAAATGGCCAAAGGAAAAATGAGGGTAATACCAGTGCGGTCTACGCTTAGAGAGGACCCAGTAGGGATCGTTACTTCCAGCACACCGTTGCGATAACTATTCCTGCTGACAATCAGCCTGCACAACAGCAACAGCAGCGTCAGCCATTCCAGCAGAGGTCTCAGAGGGTAGGATATCAAGTCAGGAGGAGGATGAGTGATCGGCATTTTGACAGGCCGCCTGTGACATACTCTTTCCTATTGAAAAAGTTGAAGGATCTAGGGCTGGTACAGTTGAGGACTTTGGCACCTATGAGACCTGATCAAAGGCCAGCCAATTTTGATGAAAATGTCAAATGTGAATTCCATTCGGGTGCTCCCGGGCACAGTGTAGAGGACTGCAAAGCTTTTAAGCACGTAGTCCAAGACCTGGTGGATTCAAAAGCAATCAACTTTGCTCCATCTCCCAACGTTAATGCCAATCCCATGCCGGCACATGGTCAGGCGATGGTGAGTGCAATTGCTGAAGATTCGGATCACGCCTGTGGGATAGGTGAAGAGACTGACAGTAACTGCGAGTTTGATGGTTGGATGAAGCCGTGTGTACCAGGAAGCTGGAAGGCCTAAAAAAGATCATCACTGTTACTCATTCGGAAGAGTAATGATTTCTGTTTTGATTTTATTTGCATGAAAGCCATACGTGTTGCCCGACACGTAATGGTTCATTGTAAGGGCCACCTCATGTTTAAATTTGCATTTTCTGCATCATTAATGAATGGATGTTTTTCAGTCAAAAAGCGGTGTTCCCTGTTTTTCATTTATTTTTGCAGTTTAAAAACAAATAAAAATGGCAATGTTTATTTTCATTTTTCTCTTTTTTTGATTTGTCTCGTTCCGAATTCAAAAATAATTCTCCGGATCTTGTTGATAACAATTTGGTTACACCTCATATGACTTCGACAAACCGATCTATCATGCCGAAGAATAAGGCGAAGAAGATTGTGATCTGCTGGAATTAGCCAGGTTGTTGAAACAAGAGGAGAGGGTGATTCAGCCGCGCGAGGAGCGAGTCAAGATCATTATTCCAAGCACCGCCGAGGTCAGAAGTGAAAATGGGGCCGCTTCAGAGGCGAGTCGAGAGCAGAATGGTAGTCCTGTTGAAAGAGCAGGTGGATACCTTCGCCTGGTCATGTCAGGATGTGCGAGGGTCGGATACCAATGTCGTTGTGCACAAGCTACCATGGAAAGGAGACTGTCCTATGGAGAAGCAGAATGCCGGTGCTACTTATCAGAGAGCCAGGGTGACTTTGTTTCATGATATGATTCATCATGAAGTTGAATGCTATGCTATGACATGATAGCAAAGTCCCAAACAGGAGAGGGGCATCTGGCAGACCGGGGCAGGTCGTTTGACCAGTTGAAATGATTCAAACTGAGGTTGAATTCAGATAAGTGCACTGTCAGAGTGCGGTCCGGTAAAATGCTGGGGGTTCATTATAAGAGAGGAATCGAGGTTGATCCTGCTAAAAAAAAAAAAAAAAAAAAAAACAATAAGAGAAACGCCTGAACCGAGAAAGAAAAAGAGAGGTTCGTGGTTTCTTAGAAAGATTGAACTACCTGTCATGGTTCACATCTCATCTAACAGCCACGTGTGGACCTATACTCAAGCTGTTGGAAAGGAAAAGATCAAACGGTCAGGTGAAATAATGATTGCCAAGGGGCATTAAAAAATAAAAGGATAAGTTGCAGGAACCTCTGATTCCGATGTCTCCTGTGGAAGGAGCAATTGTCAATCTGTACTTGACGGCCTTCGAGGGGTCTACGAGGTGTATTGGGTCAGCATGACGCGTCTTGTCGAAAAGAGCAGGCAATTTACCTTAGCAAAAAGTTTACCGACTGTGAAACAATACATTCACTGTTCGAGAAAACTTGTTGTACTTTGGCATAGGCTGCTCGCCGACTGAGACAGCGTATGCTGGTTCATACCACTTTGTGGATGTCTAAGACGGATCCGATCGAGTATGTGTTTGAGAAGCCAGCATTGACCGGACGAGTTGCGAGAAGAGCAAAAGAATGTTGACTGATTTGTGATACTCTCAGGAAGCAATCAAGGGGTGTATTGCCTGATTACATCGCTCAACAACCCGTGGAGGATTGTCAACCAAGGAAGTTTGAGTTCCTTGATGAGGACATCTCGAGGTGCTCCAATCAAAAGATTGAGAGTGACCGATCCCGGAGGAGGGGCCTGACCCCGAATCCGAACGGATTCTGATGTCTGATGGGGAGGTTAAGGTGAATAAGCTTTTGTTGCCCGGATAACATTTGAATGCACCGACGGTGTGATTGAATAGGAAACTGGTATCCTGGGTATCGAACCTCGGTGCACATACTGGGGCAACGCCTTTCTCATTGGTGTATGGGATGGAGGCTGTATTACCAGTTGAGGTTCAGATTCCCTCTTTGAGAGTCCTGATGGACGTGAAATTGCAAGAGGCGGAATGGGTAAGGACCCGGTATGAAGAGATAAGCCTGATTGAGGAAAAGAGGCTAGCAGCCATCTGTCAGGGGCAGTTATATCAGCAACAGATGAAGCGTGCTTTTGACAGAAAGGTACGACCTCGGGTGTATCACGTGGGTGATATGGTGCTGAAAAGGATCCTTCCTCCTCAAAACGATCGTAGGGGCAAATGGACACCCAATTATGAAGGTCCATTCGTGGTCAAGAAGGTTTTCTCTGGCGGAGCCTTGTTGCTAAGGACCATGGATGGCGAGGATTTTCCATCCCCTACAGATGCGGACGCAGTTAAAAAATACTTCGTATGAATAGACCCGCTGGACGAAAAGAACAAAATAGTCCAGGCAAAAATGGGCATCCCGGCGAACCAAAAACAGAAAGAAAGGTTCGGGCAAAAATTAGGGATAAAAAGAAAAATGTACACCCGGCAAGTCGAAAACCTGAAAAGGCGACTTGGGCAAAAATGGGTATCCCGGTGGACTGAAAACCCGAAAGGGCGGTCCAGGCAAAAGAGGGATTGAAACGAACAACTGCGTCCCGCATGATCGTTTGCGCTTTTGTTAAAGCATCATGGATAATACCCGGTGGGGATCAGTCAGAAGCGTCTTGTTCAGAAGGCAGAAAGCACGGAGAGTCTGGGGACATATGGGGTGTAACCGAGTTGGAACTCGATGAGATCACGGGTTCACATTGCCATTAGGATAGATTTTTCCTTTTGTGCGTAATTACCTCTTTTCAGGAATTGCTTCATTTGTATTGCTCATTTGAGCCACACTTTTTCCATCAATAAAATGCATATTCAGTCAAATAATTCTGTTTTTGTTTTTCATTACCGCTTTGATTGCAAAAACATCCAATTATTTTTTGATAAAGAATCTTGCATTTTAACACATACAGGTTCCTTCCAATGCATGCTTATAAGATTGAAAACTTGAAATCTTATTCGGAAGGATTGAGTGACCCAAGTGTTGAAATCTTGACACGCCTGGGGCACGGTTTTATCTGACGATCTGTTTTGCAGGTGTTGTTAGATATTTGTTCACTCACTTGCAGGTTGTGATGTGGAAGCTGTTGATGAAACAAATCCCCATGGAGTCCAATCAGGGACGAATGAATATGAAGGGATGACGGAGAAGACGTTGAGACGTACGACGATCCTTGGTGATAATCAAGAAGACTCTTCAAAGTCGGAAGATTGGAAAGTCTGTAGAGATTCCCCGCAGGGTCCAATCAGGGATGAGTGAATGGGTAGAGAAGTGGCGAAGAGGCGTTGAGGGACGTCCGACGATCTTTGGAATTAATCAAGAAGACTCTTCAAAGTCTGAAAATTGAAAAGTATGTATAATCCCAGGAGTTCGATCTTCGTCGAGCGCGGAGCGATTGGGAATACAAGATGATGGAGCAGAAAAGGTCCAGACGAATCTGGGAATTTTCAAAGGTGGGAAGTCGGTACGAGATTGGGAGGTGGATACCATGGTTCGACGAGTCGACGGGTGTTCTGTACCAACTTTTCTCATTTCCCCAGCGAGGTCCCCAAGCAGAATCAGAGGGCCAACTCCCCTGCAGATCCAAGGTCTGTGGATCCCTTAGCCGAGTCGTGATGATTATCCCCGGCAGGTTTAAAACGGTGTTTCCTCAGCAGCCAGGCCTGAAGGTTGCTATCCCCGAGTGGAGCGGGTTTCAATGAAATATATCTCCAACAGTGTTCATCCTACCAGTGGATTGGACAAGTTTCCGTAGCAGGCCGGTATCTGCATCCCCGGCTGAGTGTATCCTACGTGTGGATTGCATGGGTTGTCCCCAGCGGAGTAGCATTCGTTTTCCCTAGCAGGGTTTGGATGGTTATCCCCAGCAGGTGTCAGATCGATGCTTCTCCAATCGTTAGTCCTGGCGGTTGTTATATCCCAGCAGAGCTATCTGTGAGCATTTCCCCAGTGAAGTCAACAGGTATCTGTGAGGGTTCCCGAAGCAGAGGTGGATGTATATCCCCAGCAAGTCAAAAGACTGTATCCCCACAGAGTACGGGTGGTTCTTATCCCCAGCAGTTTCTCGAGCGGATTGGGTGCAAAGGAGGTTCTTCCCCAGTAAGGGTTGCCTTGTCCCAGCAGCAGTATTATTCCCCAGCAGGGTGGAATCGGAGTATTGACGAGTTCCTCAGCAGAGTGTCTCGTGCTCCTCAGGAGAGTCCCTTGAGGGGGATACCTTTTTATACATTCATCATGAAAAATAGCATAGCATACTGCATAGAAAAATAAATCGCGTAGCATTTCCATAAGTATGGAGCATTACGCAGAAAAAGATCATGCATCATTGTTGCAAGCATAGAGCTAGTCTCAAGCCGTGGTTACCGTTTGAGAGGTGGTTGTGCCAGAAAGCGAAGATGTTACTCCGAAGAGTTTAGCCTCATGATTGAATCAAGGATGTTCCCCAGTAGTGCGATACTGGAGGGAACTTTTTCGTCGGACAGAGATGGGAATGTTACGCGATCAGCGCGATTCAAGCCGTGGTTACCGCTTGAGGATTGGTTTTGCCGGACAGTGAAGACGATACTCCGAGGAGTTCAGCATCGGGATTTTGGAGCAGCAGTATTTCCCAGTCATTGTTTAATGTCTGGTCGATCATTGTTTGATGCCTGTAAACATCATTGTTTGATGCCTGTCAACATCCTTGTTTGATGCCTGTAAACATCATTGTTCGATGTCCAGTAAACGTCAAGTTTTCTCCCAGTCATCAGTCAGTGTCTGGTTGAAAGTGTTACTCTGAGGAGTGCAGCATCATGACGTCAGATCAGCAGTGTTCCCCAGTAGTGCGATACTGGAGGAAATGTTTCCGTCGGACAGAGGTGGAAATAATATCAGAAGACGTTACGCGATCAGCGCGATTCCGGGGTTCATTATTTGGCAAACAGGAGAACGGGGTTCAAATGCAGTGGTCTGGGATCATTTGCGCGAGAGAAAATTTCGGGGTTCAAGAAAAACAAGAAAGAAGATAATCCCCAGCTAAACGCGAAGTGTTTGTCTGCTAGGGTTGAATAGAGAGCAGTCGGCTCAGGGCTTGTCATCCTCAGCATGGGTCGTTGTGGCATTCCGGCCAATTTCCGATTTCCAGATCGAAGAGGTTCTCAACAGTCAGGACGAAGAGCTTGTGGCATTCCGGCCAGTTTCCGATTTCCAGATCGAAGAGGTTCTCAACAGTCAGGACGAAGAACTTGCGGCAATCCGGCCAGTTTCCGATTTCCAGATCGAAGAGGTTCTCAACAGTTAGGACGAAGAACTTGCGGCAATCCGGCCAGTTTCCGATTTCCAGATCGAAGAGGTTCTCAACAGTCAGGACGAAGAACTTGTGGCATTCCGGCCAGTTTCCGATTTCCAGATCGAAGAGGTTCTCAACAGTCAGGATGAAGAACTTGTGGCATTCCGGCCAGTTTCCGATTTCCAGATCGAAGAGGTTCTCAACAGTCAGGATGAAGAACTTGTGGCATTCTGGCCAGTTTCCGATTTCCAGATCGAAGAGGTTCTCAACAGTCAAGACGAAGAACTTGTGGCATTCCGGCCAGTTTCCGATTTCCAGATCGAAGAGGTTCTCAACAGTCAGGACGAAGAACTTGCGGCAATCCGGCCAGTTTCCGATTTCCAGATCGAAGAGGTTCTCAACAGTCAGGACGAAGAACTTGTGGCACTCCGGCCAGTTCCGATTTCCAGATCGAAGAAGCTCACGATGATTAGATCGATGCAGCTTGCGGCAATCCGGCCAGTTTCCCGGTATCCAGACCGAAGTGGTGTCCAGACCGAAGAGGTGTTCAGACCAAAGTGGTGTTCAGGCCAAGAAAATGAAAAAAGAAGAGAAAATTCCGGGGTTCAAGAAAATGAAAAAGGAGAGAGAATAGTAATCCCGAGCGAGTGGTGTTCAGGCCATAGTTATCCCTGTGTTACCATTTATTTTGGTATCCAGGTCGACGTTGCTGTTTCGGTGTTCAGGCCGACTTTCTCCGTACCAGACGGATTTTGGTTTCAAGGTTGTTCTTCGCCGATTCTGACAGGCGTTGTTAATTATTTTCCCATCAGAGTGCAAATTGTTCGTCTGTTCTTGGTATTCAATCACTCTTCATCCTGATCATCTGAAAGCCGAGGCTGTTCATATCGACAGGTTCACAGTGGATTGAATAGGGGCAGCTGTAACACCTCAAAATTTGCCCTCCTCTCTTGGGACTAGCTTAACATATTGCATAACATTTTTAGGTCATTAGGCATTGCATATTGCATATCATGTGGTTACATTGTGCAAGCCGTTCCCCCAAGTCTTGATCAGAAGATAAGAGGTCATGGTGCAAGCTAGGATTTCAGTGGATTGGATCATTAATCATCTGAGGGTGGTGATTCAAGTTAGGGTTTTGATTCTCAAGGAGATTGGTCTTCATCTTGTTTGCAATGATACATCATCATCATCATGGTCTTGATATCATCCAGAGATTCAGAAGATTGATCAAATACCTTGAGATTAGGGTTTTGACCACTGGTCAACCCTAATCAGGTGCATTGGGCCAATTAGGGCATAGCAAGGAGATGGGGTCTATGATTGATATGGGGATCATCACATGATTATATGGAGCTAATTGAGGCTAGGGGTTCATCCTTGAGCCATTTCATCAGAGGATTGGGGTTCAGATGGATCAGTGCATTGCCAAATTCATCTATTAGTTGAAAAAGTCAACTGTGCTTGATTTTATGGATTTGGAGGTAGAATTGAGTTGGATACACTTCATTCATGTTGGAACAAGTGTTATTTGACATTGCAAAGCTCAAGAATGGAGAAAATCAAGTCAGACAAGAAATTGCCAAAAATAGAAAGTGACTTGTAATAGAAGTTTCCAAAAATGGAAAGTTTTTGACCACAAAATTACATGTCCAAGGGAGCTTCAAATGAATATTTTTTCAACATGAAAGTTGTAGATCTTGGTCTCACCTTTCCAAAAAGTCCAAGAACTTGAATTTCCCATGTCTGGTTGGCAAGTTATGGTCCATTCAATTTCAAAAATGACCCATAATCAGAGGGGCATAACTTCCACATGGAGTGTCCAAATTGAGTGATCTTGTTATGTGCAAACTCCATTTGACATGTACTTTCATGGTGCATAATTGGAATTCATCAAAAATGGTCAATGCAAAAAGTCAATTTTCAAGTGTACAGTTAAAAATCCAGGGGCAAAATGGTCCAAGTTGAGAAATAATGAGAGTTTTGGAATGGGGATTTTTGCAACACCTCACAAATGCAAATTGGAAATGGTTTGAATGGTCATAAACATCCAAGGTGCAATATTTGAACAATTCATTTTTGAAGTGCACTTGAAAATGCATAAAGTGCCATAGCATGTGGAAAATGAGAAATACACAACCAATAACCATGGGACAAGTTGCAACACATCACAAATGGAATTTGGAGAGTGTGTGAGCTGTCATACAGCTGTCACAGAGCCTTAAGTGAAAAGACTATTTTGCCCTTGCTTAGTAGAATGCATTTTTGCTAATTACATGTGTTTTGGCTAAAGGGTGATTAATGAGGTGATTAGAGCTGGAGTATTTAATCATAATCCTAACAGAATTGCAAGGTTAATCACAATTCACAAAATCTCTAACCAATTTTCCCTCCAATTCTCCAAATTTCTCAAGAACACACAAGAACAAGATTGAAGAAAACTCTTCCAATTCTTCACCAAATCGTGTGATTCTTTTTGCTGCCATCTCCAATCATCTTCTTCTTGATCTGTTTTGGCAATTCATTGGCAAACAACACCAAATCGCGACTGTCCAAGTGATGTTCATCAATGGCATTTGAAGATTTCTTGCACTAGGAGCAAATTCGAGCCAAGCTACAAGTTGCATTCACCTTCCCTATCATCCAGCTTGAACTGTTTTGGATCAACACGTGCAATAGCTCAAGGATTCATCACTGCCTTCCAATTAAGGTAAACTTTCGAATCTCATGAATTGATGAATTGTTATATGCGTTTGAAAGAGTGTTCAATGTAGAATGCAATTCTAGGCGTGGTTTGTGAAATGGATGATTGTAGAGAGAGATATTGCGATTAGAAGCTTTGATGTGAAAACCTAATTCGTTCGATCCAGGAGATTTAGGAATAATTAGGATAAATCATGTGCATATTCGTGATCCTCTCACTCAGACCTTTCTAACGGTTATACGCATGATGATTTTCGTTGAAATTTGTTCTTCGCGTGTTCTTGAGGTTGCTGGGAAATTGTTGAGCGAAAATGATGAACAAGGCTGAGTTTGATCCGGAATTTTGCTATGCCAATTTCAAATCGTGTTTAGCGCCATTATGGACCAATCAGAAGGAGCCAGCGAAAAAATGAAATTGGACCGGTTGAAGAGAATTACCATCGTGCCACTGGACTCAATTAAATTCATTTTAATTTAAATAAAACACTTAATAAATATTACATAATTCATTTGAACTTAGAAAATTCATAAAAAATTATTTACAAGTCCAAAAATTATGAGATTTTTTTTGATAGCTCCCAAATTCCCTCTAGTTTTTTATAGGCATGGTTTCATAAGTTGTGCTTGGTGAAATGTTGACTTGGACTATGGATCTTTGACTTGTGACACATTTGTATACATGTTGCCATTTTCATTGTGAAATGCTCATACATTTAAAGAAATTCCTGAAAATTTTTGTGCTCATTCTGGACATGTTGATGGTGATTTCCATATAAAGTTTGTGATTTTTGGATACCTGATGATTGAGATATGATTTTTTGAATCTAGGTGTCACAATTTGTGTCACACCTAGTTAGGTCAACTTCCTGAATTTATTTGCATGACCTATGATTGTTGGATTGGATTGAAATTTTGCATGCATGATCCTTGATATGTTGTGATGTCATGTGAATATTTCTGGATTTTTCTATGGCATTTTCAATTTGATTGATATTTTTCTTCTCTGATGGTTCATTGTGCAACCTTATGTGACACATGTTTGTATATCTTGTGTGAAATTCTCATCTGGTTTTGGATAAATGTGAAATTTGGTGTGCTGATTGTAGACACATTATAGAACATCACTGTTTTGGTCCCATTCAATTCTAATATGTTTTCACTATTTTATGAATTTTTGAAGTGAATGCTTGTGTTGATGCCTTGAATTGGCTTGAATAATTGTGTCTGGATTTCTTGATTTTCATTGACCTAGTTCCTTTTGTCCAATTGAGCTGAAAATTGACATGCTATACCTTGAATATGTCCTATTTAGGTGTGAATTATTTGGGGATTTTTGGAATTGTTTTGGTATGCTTTTGATTGAAGTTATTCTGTTTGGACTTTTGATGTTGCATTTGACCTAGTTTGACTTGTTTTGGTCATGAAATGAATATGGTGAATGATATGAGTATGGGATCAATTGCATTTGCTTTCTATTTGCATTAATTTGGTTTTGGTTGAAAATTGTTTGCTGTTTAGAATTTTTTCTCCCTTTTGGACCCTAGGCTTGGCCTAGTGGTCTAGTTTCTCACATTTGGTGTGGATTTTCAGGATGAAATGCATAATGCTCAAGGAGAATGCTTCAAGTCAATTAAATTGAGATTGTTGGATGTTTTGAACTAATTTGACTTTGTTTTGTAGGTTGTGAAGCTTTAGCTTGAGCTTATAGCTTGCACTTATGTGCATTAACATGTGTTGCTTAATCTGTATAGTCTGACTGATTAACATTTGCTGTTTATTGTTGTTTGTCTGAGTACTGAGGATACTTGATTGATTTCAGGTACATTTAGTCGCTTACAGTTCCTTGAGAACTAGCTTGCTTTTGCTTGGTTTTTAAACCACTTGAGGTAGGACTTCTATTCTTCATGTAGTCTGGAAGACCTGGTCGGTTACCTGGCCAGGCAACTGTCTGAAGTCCTCCTTAAGAGGCGATGTTTGTGGTTGTTTACATTTGTGCCAAGCAGGTGAAGACCTCTATGAGGCAATTGGTGGAAGCCAAGGGATATGCAATCTATCCCCCACTATTCTGTGAGTCGTCCCTCTGCTCACACGGCTGTGTGTTGATGCATTGAGACACAAACCCAAGATCTTGTGCTGTTGCACAATCGAGTCAGAGTCTTTGAGCGTAGAAGGGTCCCTCCATTCTGGACCCACGCTCCTTTGTCTGAAGCTCTCCCTGGTTAGGGATAAGAGCTGTGAAGTCTAATCTTCACTCACCATTCATCTGCTTCACCTTAGCCTCGTAATGGCAAGGTTAAGAGCGAATACTACCCATGTACAGATGACTTGCTTCGGCAGTCAAACCCATTGTTTGAGCCTCACTTGATTGGTTATAGTGTGTGCTATGTGAATATTTGTTTGAAATGCTTGTTTTATTTTGATTGATTCCTGTATGCTTGTATGGTTGCTTTCTTCCTGGATAGGATTAGATTGCAGTTGTGCAAGTAGGTAGAAACCTCAACGTAGGGCAATGATGCATGACAACACTAGGCTCGAGTCCAGCTCCCTGGTAGTGTGTCTTCCCTTGGTTTCTGGCTAGATTTTCTTTCCCTTGAGGGGGAACTACATCGCCCTGATCCTCGTTCCAGACGAGGTATGTAGGCAGGAGACCGTGCGAGGTCTCTCCGGGCACTTTTTTTTCTTTTGTGTGTGTTTGCTTGTTATCTTGTGTTTGGTTCGGATGCTGACGTAAGTCCAGTGATTGGCGGTCGGACTCCACGTTTGCCGTTTTGTGTGTGTTTTGGTTCGGATGCTGATGTAAGTCCAGTGATTGGCATTCAGGCTCCATGTTTGCCTGTGTTTGTGTTTGCTTGTTTGGCGTGCGTGAGCCGAACTACGATAGCTCTGATTCTCGTTCCAGACGAGATACGTAGGCATAGGATGCGATGTCCTATCGAGCTCTCTTCCCCTTACCCCCACCTGTGTTGTCTTAGCGTGTGTGTATGATGTTTGTCTGTTTGTTTTAGCAACCTTTTCTTTCTTTTAGAACGTGGATCCCGTCGAGTACGACGGACGTGATGGGTGCTAATACCTTCCCCTTGCGTAACCGACTCCCTTACCCTTTCTCTTTGGTCGCGAGACCATTTCCTTTCCAGGTTTCTCTGAGCGTTTCCTTTCCCTATCTTGGGATAAATAACGCGCAGTGGCGGCTCTGTGTTGTATTTTTGTTTCAGCCCGCCGGTTGTTTTTCGCGGATGCGACAGATCGCCTTTCGGGTTTTTAATCTACCGAGACGCTTATTTTTGCCTAAGCCGCCCTTTCGGGTTTTCAACTTAGCGAGCTGTTCTTTTTTTAGGTGAAGTATTTCTTGACTGCATCGACATTCACAGGACGAGTGAACTCTTCCCCATACATATTTGTAATAATCAAAGCACCATTAAAAAGGTTCTCTTAACAACATATGGACCTTCATAATTAGGAGTCCATTTTCCCCTAGCATCAGGTTTGAAAGATAGAATCTTCTTGAGCACGAGGTCACCTTCTCTGAACATATGAGGCTTGACCTTCTTATCAAAAGTTGTATTCATTCTTTGCTGATATAACTGACCATGGCACATGGAAGTCAATCTCTTCTCTTAAATCAAATTGAGCTGGTTAAACCTGGTCTGACACCATTCAACTTTAGTCAACTTGGCTTCCATCAATATACACAGTGATGGGATCTCAACCTCTACCAAGAGCACAAATTCCATGCCATAAACAAGAGAGAAAAAGGTTGCCCCTGTTGAAGTGTGGACGGATGTACCGTACCCATGTAAAGTGTAACACCCCAAAATTTACCCTCCTTATTCACGCATTCAGTTTTAGGTCATTTAACATTAGATACATTGTATTTCATCATGTCAATCGGGATTAGCTCCGAGAAGCTTGAACATCATCCAAGACACTTTGTGGGTCCTATCTGGGTGATCAGTCAACACAAGGGAATGGCTTGAGATACTTCCAACATGTTCAAATGGGGTCTATTCATCAGTCAAAACGTTAATCTTGAAGGAGCAAAAGTTTGTTCATGAACTATCATGCTCGCTAGGCGAAGCCCACGCGTTTAAAAAAAAAATAAAAGAAAAATAAAAGAAAAATAAAATAAAATAAAAAATAATTAATTAATTAAATAAATAAATAAATAAAATATAATAGAAAAATCTTGGACTTTGACCTCTCTCATTTGAGCCCACAAAGCCATGAAAATCAGGTTATAAAAGAGGGAGAATAGACAGAAAAAGGGGGAGAAGCAAAACACTCTGAGGTTTCCTTGGAATAAAACCCTGGACAAAACCTGGAGAGAATCCTAGACAGAGAGAGTGAGAATTAATCTGCAGCAACCTCCAGGCAACTCTGAAAGGTTCATTCTGACTCACACACTTTCAGCTCAAGCAAACCCTAACATTGGTTTGCAAATCCAGCCGTGCCATTTGATTTCAACCGATCTCTCCAATCAGGTTTGTCCTTATTCCCATTACCTTTGTGCTTTGAAGTTGAATACTCTGAATGTTTGAGGTATGATGGATGAATTTCATTAGGTTTTTGCCCACGGGTTCATAATTATGTATGAATGTATAAATAATGCCTTGAATGCTTAATCGTTTAATTTCTGAAGTGTATGCCACAGGGTTTGAGGTTTCTGAAACCATACTGTTATCCATGAAAAAATGCTTATCGTGTTTCACTAACCCTTTTGTTGAGTTTTTGTGAAGGCTCACATGACTTTTGCAGGGATAGCTCGCTGGATATTCCACTTTGCTTGTGGGATACCATTTGGGAGATTTATTCTGATTTCCTTGTTGGCGCGTTTACTTTATACATGTTTGTTTTGTATGTGTTTGTATCCCCACAGGTAGCGCGGTTCCTTCGTCAAGGACTGCCTTTTTGCATGAGCATCCCTAACCCTACCAACTCATTGATTTTTCTTCTCCTAAGAACACGTTAACTCCTTCTACTACAGGCGAGTAAGTCTCCAAAGGTCGAGCATCCGATAGATTGCGTAGTAACGTCGTTCGTCCAAAACCCAATCCATAACCCCGTAGTTAGTCGAACTACGGCTTGCTCTGATTCTCATTCCAGATGAGATACGTAGGCATAAGACGCGATGTCTTAGCGAGCACAATTACCCTTAACCCCTAGGTAGCCGAACTACGGCCTGCTCTGATTCTCATTCCAGATGAGATACGTAGGCATAAGACGCGATGTCCTAGCGAGTACAATTACCCTTTACCCCTAGGTAGCCGAGCTACGAAGACTCTGATTCTCATATTCAGATGAGATACGTATGCAGTGGATGCGACATCCGTGCGAGTCATTTTCTTTTGACCCCTTAACACATTAGAAAACCCACACCCTTTAGACAAGAACTACAAAAGTGGATCCCGTAGAGTACTACGGATGTGTAGGGGTGCTAATACCTTCCCTTCGCATAATCGACTCCCGAACCCAAGATTTGGTTGTGAGACCATGTCTTGTCCTTTCATTTTTCCAGGTTTACTTAGAGCGTTTCCTTTCCCTCCTTTGGGATAAATAACGCACGGTGGCGACTCTCCTGTCTTTCTTCGCCGGTTGTTTTTTTTCGCATTCCATTTTTCAGGTTGTGACATAAAGCAAATAGGAGCATCTCATGCCAATCCTTATACGTCACAACCATCTATAGTGGTAAATTCATGATCATCAAGCTATGGATAAGCTAGAGATCAAATAACAAGAGTCGCCACCGCGCTTTTATTGTTTCCAAGGGAAAAGGAAAAAAGTACGAACAAAACCCAAAAGTAAGAAGTTTTCAAATAAAAAGTTAATAAAATGTCAGAGATTACAGGTAAGGGGGTTGGTTACACAGAGGGAAGGTGTTAGCACCCAAAGTGTCATAGGTACTCCTAGGGAGCCCTTTTTGTATGCATATGTATTTGGTACAAAAATGATGTTTACAAACAAATAGAATGGGGGGATGAGAAAAGAATTCATTAATTATATTTTTGTGTTTGGCAAGACCTTCGGTCTTGTGCCTACGTACCAACATAAAAATGAGGGATCAAAACCTCGTAGTTCGTGATACAAATTTCAAAATGGACGCATTGCTTTTAATAAAAATTAAGTTTGAAAGGCACAAAGGCCTAAAAATGATTTGAATGAGTTAGTTCTTTTTGGATTTTTTGAAAGTTTTAAGTCAAGTATAGTTAAGTTTATTTACAAGTTTGATTTAAGAAAAGAAGTTTTAAAATGCAATGGCATAAGGCCAAAGTTTCTATCTTTTTGCAAAGTGGTCAAAGTTTAGAATAAAATAAGTTCAATCAAAGAAGATTTTTGAAAAGGGAGGGAGATATTTTGAAATTAAAGAAATAAGGAGAAGATGAAGAGACTAATCCTATGCACAAAATTAAAAAGTTAAGAGTTGAAAAAATCTGGCCAAATGGGTAGCAATCCAATAGACAAGAATGTCATTAAAAACCCAGAATTCCCTTGGATATTTAGAATCAAGCAACACACAAATGCACAATTATATTATCTTGAAGAGAAAAGGAATCAAATAAAGGTAGCCACATCCAAGCTTATCCATTCCATGATCTTCTTCAAAATAGCTCATGAATTCCACAAGTCACAGGTTCAAAATAACAGCTTCACAATGATCATGTTGCAGATGAACTCAGAGGGATCTTGAATGATGTATCATATGAAGTTTAAAATTGCAAGCACTTGGTCTCTCAATAAGTTGCCATTGGCCAAGTCCTTTAGCATAGGAATGTTGCCTAAGTTCTAAGTCCATTTGTCCAAGATCAAGCCAATAGTCCACACAAAAGTTTTTTAGGGTTTTTGTTGTTATTATGTACATTAATGGTTGTTAGATGCCCAAAAGTGCTTATTTGAGCTATCATATGTGGGCATCTTTCACTCTATTTCCTTGCTAAATTGTCAAAACCACCTTTGTTTTAGATGAAATGCATTACATTGATAAACGATCTTGGTACCTTTGATTTGTGTGTTATTGTGCAGGAAGAAGGCATGAAATAATTGAAAATGAAGACACAAGAAAGTTGGCAAAGAAACCAAAGAAAACAAGCATTCATCAGCCTGCTCGCTAGGCGAGCTGCTAGCGAAAAGCTCCAGTAAAATATCAATAAATTCGCTAGGCGAGCTGCTAGCGAAGGTGGTAGCGAGTTCGTTCATTTTTGGTGAAAAGCGCAGCCAGTACTCACTCGCTAGGCGAGGCTCTAGCGAGTTCCCAGCGAGCATTCCAGTAGCCAAACCTCTCAACCTCGCTGGAGCGAGGGTTGAGGCGTGACCTTCGCTAGGCGAAGGTTCTGTTCGCTAGGCGAACATGACAGTCTGAGTAGGCTGTTTCTCTAGGCGCAGGGGCCTCTGGTGCCTCAATTAGACCCTCGCTAGGCGAGCCATTCTGCTCGCCTAGCGAGCATGACAGCCCAGTACAGCTCTATAAGTAGCAAGTGCCACTTTTTAGAGCCATACCTTAGTTTTACCTAATTTTTCCACTTTTGTACTTTCTTAGAGATATTTTACAGCATTGTTCTTGGGAGATTCTATGCCCTAGATTTCATTTCTCTTCATCTTGTAACCATCTTCTACAAAAAGAAGGTGGATTCCCATCCAATCTCGATTATCCAACTTGGATGTTGATCAACCTTCTTCCGAAACTTGCCGACCAAGCTACCATGAAAATGAGTAGCTAAGTCATCCATTTGTCAAGGTTAGATGTAGGTGATTACTAGCTTTGTGTGTAAATGTAAGGATCTTCATGTGTAAACTCTTTAATGGTGAATATATGATGAAAACTTTGTTTCTATTTAAAACTCTTTGTGTCGGTTTATGATCGAGAGATGTTTACCAACTCTTGACCTAGGTTTTCATCCAATCTTGTTTGTTAGCTAGAGATAGTAATGAATGATTTTGTTCACCATAAGGTTGAACCAAAAAGTTGTCATTTTGATAGATTGTGTTCGAGAGAAACAATGGATCAAAATGGGAAAACTCACAATGTGTGTTCGAGAGAAACATATTGGGAGGACTTTGTGAAATGATTTATCATCTAAAGGAGTTTATAAGATTGTTGACCGAACAAATACATGCAAAGTGATCATCGAACCCTAACTTTGGCAATATTTCTCATTTATTCAAACCAAAACTTTTACCGCAATTTATTACCTTTTTGTGCAAGATAACGTGACAACCAACCAAAACCTTATTGTTACTTAAGCTAAGATTAATACAACCATCGAACGGCGGTGATATCTTACAATCCCTGTGGATACGATAACAAAAACCCGACACGTAAATTTACAACTAACAATGGTCAAAGACCATACAAACAAGAAAAGTATACACAAACAAGGAGTATCACACAATATGGTCCAAATGGACAAAGTGAAAATTGCATTAACATAAACAATTAGAATGATATGAACAATGTCAAATGTAATAAAGCTAGAAATAAATGACATTAAAGTAAATGGCTTGAAGTTAAAAGTTAGTTGTTAATAGGTTAGAAGTTACTATTGTTTTGCTTTTGCTTTTCATTCTTAAACATTCTTTGGAGAACACTCAACCCACTTATCACTGGCATGGATCCTTGAACCAAGACATCTTCCAAAAGAAGGGAAAAAGGCCAACTTTCCACACAATATCATGAAAGAGGGGAGACTTACAATCTCACTAACTAGAATGCTATGCCTTTTAAGTCACAAATTTAGCGCTATGTTAAGCAATCGTAATTGGACTTATATAGAAGTCACAACTATTTGAGGCCGGCCAATAGAATTTTGGCGTTAATGCATGTTAGAGATATAGTATTATAGACTATACTCATGAAACATACCACACACAAGAATATACAAAAGGTGTGGCCTAATCTAATCCATACTCATGTTAATTTTTCAATCAACTAGCTTTAGGACTTTGAGATATCATAGGCCAAATGATATGAATGCATAAAGAAGGGGAGTGAGATGAAGTGGGAGGGGAATGAATCAAAACACAAATTGGCCAAAGGAGGACTTTTACCAAAATAATACCATCCATTCATTTTGGGAGATGGAATGTACATTCCATCAATCCCCTAAATCCCATGATATTAACTTGACAAAGTCAAATCAACCTTGACCAAGGCCCAACAACAAGAGTCAAACACAAACAAGTCATCACAATTGGTCAACAAAATTATTTGGCATTTATTCAAATTAAAAATACTAAAATAATACATTTAAATTAATATATGGTTTTTCAAATTCCTAAAACCTCATCAAAACACCAAATAAATGGCCATGAGATTTATCATAGGTCAAACAAAGTCAAAGGACATTGGAGAAAAAATTTCAGAATTTTTGAAGACTTAAAAGTATTTTTAAACAATTAAAAACAAATGAAAAATCAATTAAATCATGAAAAATATTAATAATGATCCAAAAAATAATTTTAATTCAGAATATGAAAGAGGAATTATTTGAAATTTTTTGGTGAAACTCTCATATTTTTTGGATCAATATTAAAATTAATATGAATTAATGAAAATAAAGCAATTAAAATGAAATTCAAATAATAAAAAAAACGTGAACCACTTGATCTCCCTCATTAATTGAGGTGGCAGATCAAGTGGCCACCAACGCATGTTCCATGGTAGGCTTGAGTCAACGCGGCACATGCATGGTAATTAAAAACAACACACGAGATTAAAACAATTTAAAAGGGATCAATGGCTCTAAACCGTGCCAACACATCACCAGCGTCCAAAGGCCGGTCATCTTCTCCGGTGACCCTGGCCGTAATGGTCCACTCATCATCATCAAAAAAATGAAAAAGGAGGACATGATCTGAAAGAAAAAATGGATTAGAGCACGAATCTGATCTAAATTTTAGCTAACTCCTCACGTATAGAAAGATATGAGGAGTTGAATTTTGAGGTGTGTCAACTGAGTTGCTTCGATTTGATCTCTAAGCAACTCAATCTTCTTGCCTACATTGGTAGGACTTCAGACAACCAAAGAATCAAGAGAATTGAGCAAGATTGAGAGAGAATAGAATAAATGAAATTTTCTGGAAAATACCTTCAATGTAGGTGTTGATTCAACTGTTCTTGTCTTAGTTTGTGCTTGATCTCACTCAGAATGCTTGCAGAAGTTGAATGAAATGCACAAAAGGTCTTGGATCCCTGGAGTTTTAAATCTCAAAATAGTGAGATTCAAACTCAATTTCAAGATGAAAGTCTCAGGATTATCCTCTCAAATGGAAGGGTTAGGGGTCTAGGATCAAAGTTGGCGCGAATGTGTGTTGAATTCTGAGCATATGGAGCTCTATTTATAGCTGGATCATGTGATATTTGCACCTTCCAAATCAGTTTTCAAAATTGGCAATGACTGATGCATGGGTGCATGGGTGTGTACAGGCCCATGAGATCATTGCTTTAGGTCCACAAATGAGTGTGAGAGAGTCTGAAATCAACTTGGATTGCAAGGAAAGTGTACCTGGAAACTTGAAGTTTGATCTTTTCCAAATGATGATGAAATGTTCAAGCCATGCATCCTATTCAATTCTTGTCCAAAATGGATGAACTTGGACTTTTTGGAAAGGTTAGATCAAGAGGAACAACTTTCATGTTCAACACTTTTCCATTTGAAGCTTGTATCATAATGAATTTTGAGGTGGAAGTTTGGAAATTTCAAAGTTGTAGCTCTTTCAAAGACCTTCAAAATGGTCACCAATTTCATGTCATTTGGATTTCAAATGATAGAGTTATGCATTTTTGAAGTTTGGAAAAATCACTTGTTAAATGGTATAGGTCAAAAGTGACCTATAATGTAGCCTCATATCACATGCTCATAAAAGTTGAATTAGCTCTCACTCCAAACATAAAAGTTAAAGTAGACATCTTGAATTTGATTGTGAAACTTGGAAATCTTTCATCTCATAAAAATTGAGCAATTTATGGTCTTGGTAAGTTGACTTTCAGATTAGGGTTTAGACAAAATGACCTATAATGTTTCAACATAGAAAATGATTTTCCAAGAAAAACTAGCTCTAGGTATCAACATGAAAGTTGTTTGGAATGTCATTTAGAGTAATTTTTATCTTAGAATAGTTTTCATATGGTGCAAATTATAGGAGATAGGATCTAGGGAGACCCAGTTTGGATCAAATGAATTCATCTGGCCAACCACCATCAACCAACTTGCTAATCTTCAATTCTATTGACTTTCTAGGCTCATGGTAGATCATATATGCATAATATGATGAATTTTGAAGTGTCCCTTAATAAATTTGATCAAATGGTGAGATAGCTTGTTGGAGAAGTTACTCAAGATACCCAGTCAAACTAGGGTTTCCAAGGCAAATCACCCTAAAACTCTTGAAGAAAACTTGATCAAAATAACATGTAGAGAACATTGGGACTCATATATGATGCTTGTGACCATTCTTGTATCAATCCATGGTTGTGTTCTTTGCTCATGAGGGTCTCAAACCCTAGATGTGAACTTGATAGATCAATGAGATCATGCTCTACCTACAAAAGAGTTAGGCAAATGCAAAGACATATTTTTGTATTTTGGTTAGTAAAATGATAATATACAAGTATGATACAATCACAAAGTGCTTGGTGATATCTCCCAAAACAAACCCAATGAAAGAGGGGTAAGGAGGATGCCAAGGTATGATCCCAATGCTAATGCTTATGATGAAATTGCATGAGGGATCTTAGGGTGAAAATTGGGGTCTTACACCATCTTTTGAATAATCTTCTTGATGTTCTTGTTTGTAGCTTCAACATCTCTATTCATCTTGGATGATTATTATTTCCTCACTGCGTATATTATCTTTTCTCCTTTCCCCACTGAGTTATTTCCTCGTGGATGATTATTATTTTAGTTTCCTCCACAATTCATTATATGGAGGGAACCATTCCCCTTGAGTTATATGATCATTGGGTTCAGTCTTGTTTGACCGTTTCTTTCTAGTTATTACCTAGAGAGATCTTTTGGCCCGCCGAGAGTTTATTGCCCAGTAACAAGTAAAATTCTTCTTGATGTTGAGTACTTTGCATGTGTTAATTTACCCAGTAATTGGTAAAAGGTAATTTACTTCTTTGATTTTTCTCCAGTGGATTCGTTTTTTGTTTCCCTGGTAAGTTTATCCTTGATATGTTCATTATATTCAATGATGGATATTCTTCCTGTTTGGTATTCTACCCAGTAAAAAGGTAGTTATAATTCCTAGTTTCCCCAGAAGATTTCATCCTTGATATGTTCAGTTTAACCAGTGACGAATTGTCTCTTTCTTCGGTCTTCTACCCAGTAACCGATAGTTGTAATTCCTATTTGAGGCATTCTTCCCAATAAACGGTAGATATAAATCCTATTCTCCCCTCTGAGTCTATCCTTGATATGTCCACTTTAACCAATGACGGATTTTCTCTTTTCCTTGGTCTTCTAACCCCAAGGATAGTTGTAAACCCTATTTTCCTGGCATTATCCTTGATATGTTCATCTTAATCAGTGGCATATACTCTCTCTTCGATTTTCTGCCTAGTAATAGGTAGTTGTAAATCCTATTAAACATCTTTTCCCAGTAGGTCATGTTTACACAGTAACTGGTAACGAATATGCCTCATTTTCCTCAGTGAGTCATCCTTGATATGTTTACCCTAATCGGTAACGGATGTCCCTCTGTCTGAGTGTATTAATCTTCTTACCCAATAACTGGTAGTAGATAATACATCTCTTTTACTCATGTGTTGAAGTTTTTCTTCCCTAGTTGAGTTTGAGTGCGTATTTCCCCAGTGAAGTCGCCAGTCCCCTTTTGTGTTTGAATATTTCAGCTTTGCTCTGATTTACACATTCCTCCAACAGGTGTTTCTTGTTGTATTGGTGTTATCCCAATACATGCAACTTTCCTTTCTCCCCAACCGAGTCTTTCCATTGATTTATTTTCATGGAAAACCCCTCGTGTCCTCAGTAGTTCTCAAGTCCTAGCCTGACCTACACACAACTTTTATCCCTAGAGTCTTTGTCTCCCCAGTGAGTTTTCCTTATGGAATATGTTATGCTCCTGCGGACTTTCGGTCTCTCTGGATTCTTTTCCTTTTGTAAGTTATAAATGCGCCTAAGAGGGGGGGGGGTGAATTAGGTGGTTAAAAATTCTTCGATCTTGTTTCCGGTTTTTGATTATTTTTCGATTAAGTGTGGAAAAATAAATTGCGGAAAGTAAAAAGACACCGGAAATTATAGTGGTTCCCTTCACAATCCGAAGGTACATCCACTCCCCTTTCGCCTCGAAAGAGATTTCACTATAGTTAGAATTATGGTACAGCCTACTCACATCAATGGTGATGCTTACTATCTAACCTATAGGTAAACAAGTGTATGAAGAACAATCCTCTTCAACACCAACCCTTGTGTCCAACAATCCTGGATCACAAGTCAAACAGAAATAAATCCTTTTTAATGATTTGAACAAAGTGTAGTATTATCAATCTTCTCTAGATTGATCTTCTCCTTTAGATAAATAATTCACTCAATGGTAATATACAAGTGTTCAACAAAAATAGAATGAGATGAAACTTTGATTATGAACACTTTTAAAAATATTGAAGGAAAATATGAAAGAGTGATTATGTTAAGTTTGTATGAAAAATCCTGGAGGTGAAAATTCATTTTGAAAATTCAAGAATTTATATTGCCAAAACACCTTTTCAAAGAGGTATCATTTTCTCCATAAACATTGATGAAAAGATATAATTTTTCAAAAACATTTTCACTGTAACGAACAGTGTTAATCGGTTAACCAAATGGGTTAACCGGTTAACGCATACAACGTTAACAAAGAATTTCAAAAACTGGGCCGTTAACCGGTTAACCCATATGGTTAACCGGTTAACACTGTTGAAATGCAGAAAAATACTTTAAGAAAATTGTGTCTTGCATTTCAATGTGTTAACAAAAGGTTATGTTTTAAAAAATGCAAATGCAGATCATGATTGTTGAACACTTGTATACTAATCTAAGAGTGAGTTAGATATACCTAAGAAGTGAATCAACAATCTTGCAAACGGTTGACTTGAAAAAGAAGCTTGATCAAAATGTTCCTCATGCATATGTGGCTTGATCACTTTGATGCTTGAATTATCTTTGAAGCTCTTCTCTTTGATCAATCCAAGATAAATCTTCAAGACTTTAAATAATATGAAATCTTGTTCTTGCTTCAATGTCTTGATCCATTTCCTTTTTGAGCATGCATAACATCTTGAATGAATAATGTTGTCTTCATCAAAACCATTTAGAGGCTTGCCTTCACATTCTCCCCCTTTTTGATGATGACAACCCAATTTTGATAGTTTGCTCTATTTTTGTTTCTCTAACACAAAAGGCTCCCCCTTGATCAACGCTCCCCCTAAATTCATGATTTTTAGAGAGTCTTTTCTAGCTGCATTTTGTTAGAGAAAAACAAACACAAACACATATTTCTTCTCCCCCTTTGTCATTAGCAAAAAGGATGGGAAAAGACTTGAAATATGTAAAGACATCAGAAAAATTAAGAATAATACAAAATAATAATGTTTACCTATGAGTTTTACCTCATGAGAGACTTCATCAAATAATTATTCTTGCCGAAACATGATTTTGAAGTCTTTGTTACAAAGTTGATTTATACTTGGAAGATTTTGCTTTAGTTTGTCAACTTAAAGTATGTCTTCAATTGGATGTGAAATTTAGTGCTTCAACTTTGCCAATGCCAAGAATTCTTCCTTTAAGGTATTCCCCATATGTGAAATAACCCTTGGACTTTGGAACTAGATTTGAAAGTTAGTTTATGCCTCCCATCAAAAACTTAGAACAACCACTTTATCAATAAAGCAGAGATTTTGAAGTGGTCTCCAAGTAAACCTACAAAACAATTAAGTTTTATTTGGTACCCAATGTGCTTTGGATCCATGATAGTTAGTTCCTTTCTTAACCCATACATAATGGCCTTGAGCAACACTAAAGTTTCTAACATAACATGCATTGGGAGTATGACCTTTAATACCACAATAGAAACATGTAGGCTCAAAGTTGCTTTTATATCTAGGAGGATAAGATTTCTTTTTATAATAAGATTTGTTCCTTTTCCTATTATTATATTGATGAACCACTTTAGGCTTGTTACTTTTATCTAGAGGAATTTGTTCTTTAGCTTTTACAAAAATGGTCTTGTTAGAAATATGTTTAGCAAATTTTGAATAACCTAAACCACTTTTATCATTTGAGTATCTTTGACTACTAAGAACATGTTCCAATCCGATTTGACCTTGTTCATATCTTTCAATAACTCTCTTCAGTTGAACTATTTGAAAAGCAAGTGACTCACATTTAGTGCATGCAAAATTCTTGATTAATTCTTCCTTTTCATCTTTGAGATTATTTTTCATTTTCTCAATATTTTCTTCCAAAGTTGATATTTGATTCTTTTGAGATGAAATGGTTTTGTATAGAATTTTGCATTCACTTAAAAGTTCATCAATTGCTCCTTGAGCATCATTATCAAAAATTGAAAAATTACTACTAACCTCATCTTCTTCCTCGTCGGAATGATGTGATGCCATCAATGCTAGATTTGCGCTTTGATCACTGTCGGAATTCGATGAAGAGCTTATTTCATTGTCATCCCAAGCAATGTAGGCCTTCCTATTGTAATCCTTCTTTCCTTTGTTGTCACGATTCTTTGCAAGTTTGGGACATTCTGGTTTGATGTGGCCTTGTTTTCCACATTCATAGCATGTAATGTCTTCATTGGATGTTGATGCTTCTCTTTCTTTGTTCTTTGAGAACTTCTTTCTTCTTGTGTAACTAGAGTTTCCAATATTATTTTCTGCACCAAAATATTTTCCTAGTCTTTTTACAAGACGTATAAAGTTTTCGTCCTCTTCGGGATTGTCTTCTTTCTTCACAACTTTGGAATCAACTTTTAAGGCAATGCTCTTGAATTTCTTTTCTAGACCTTCGTGCTTCTCGAGCCTTCCAAGTTCCAATTCGTGTTCTTGAAGTTTTCCAAATAGAGACGCGGATGTCATCGTTGAGAGACTTTTCTTTTCCGAAATAGCGGTCACTTTCGGTTGCCATTCTCTTGTCAAGGATCTTCGGACTTTCAGGTTGAGATCATCATTGGTGAAAGTTTTACCGAGAGCAATCAAGTGATTTGTTAGATGGACAAATCTCTTTTGTAAGGCAACAATAGATTCACCGGGTTGCATGCGGAACATCTCATATTCTTGACTTAGAGTGTTTAGCCTCGATCTCTTCACTTCGGTGGTTCCTTCATGTGTTTCAACCAAGGTGTCCCAAATCTCCTTTGCCGATTTACATTGAGATATACGGAAGAACTCGTCCATACTAAGAGCGCTTTGGAGTATGTTGATTGCCTTTTTCTCATTCAGAATCTTTTTTCTATCATCTTCGTCATAAGTGTTTTTCAACTTTGCGGTACCAACTCCATTCACCACATTCACCGGTTTGTGTGGACCTTCTTCAACTGCTTCCCATATACCTTCTCCTTGGGCCTCAAGATGTGCCTTCATTCTTATTTTCCAGAAATCGAAATATTCTCCGGAGAAGAGTGGGGGCTTGTTGCTACTTCCACCGTCTTTGAAAACCGGGTTTATGCTTGCGGAAGCCATGCTGGATCTCTAGGAACAAGTTACCTATAACTTGCTCTGATGCCAATTGTAAGTTGTAAATGCGCCTAAGAGGGGGGGGGGGGTGAATTAGGTGGTTAAAAATTCTTCGATCTTGTTTCCGGTTTTTGATTATTTTTCGATTAAGTGTGGAAAAATAAATTGCGGAAAGTAAAAAGACACCGGAAATTATAGTGGTTCCCTTCACAATCCGAAGGTACATCCACTCCCCTTTCGCCTCGAAAGAAATTTCACTATAGTTAGAATTATGGTACATCCTACTCACACCAATGGTGATGCTTACTATCTAACCTATAGGTAAACAAGTGTATGAAGAACAATCCTCTTCAACACCAACCCTTGTGTCCAACAATCCTGGATCACAAGTCAAACAGAAATAAATCCTTTTTAATGATTTGAACAAAGTGTAGTATTATCAATCTTCTCTTGATTGATCTTCTCCTTTAGATAAATAATTCACTCAATGGTAATATACAAGTGTTCAACAAAAATAGAATGAGATGAAACTTTGATTATGAACACTTTTAAAAATATTGAAGGAAAATATGAAAGAGTGATTATGTTAAGTTTGTATGAAAATTCTTGGAGATGAAAATTCATTTTGAAAATTCAAGAATTTATATTGCCAAAACACCTTTTCAAAGAGGTATCATTTTCTCCATAAACATTGATGAAAAGATATAATTTTTCAAAAACATTTTCACTGTAACGAACAGTGTTAATCGGTTAACCAAATGGGTTAACCGGTTAACGCATACAACGTTAACAAAGAATTTCAAAAACTGGGCCGTTAACCGGTTAACCGGTTAACACTGTTGAAATGCAGAAAAATACTTTAAGAAAATTGTGTCTTGCATTTCAATGTGTTAATAAAAGGTTATGTTTTAAAAAATGCAAATGCAGATCATGATTGTTGAACACTTGTATACTAATCTAAGAGTGAGTTAGATATACCTAAGAAGTGAATCAACAATCTTGCAAACGGTTGAATTGAAAAAGAAGCTTGATCAAAATGTTCCTCATGCATATGTGGCTTGATCACTTTGATGCTTGAATTATCTTTGAAGGTCTTCTCTTTGATCAATCCAAGATAAATCTTCAAGACTTTAAATAATATGAAATCTTGTTCTTGCTTCAATGTCTTGATCCATTTCCTTTTTGAGCATGCATAACATCTTGAATGAATAATGTTATCTTCATCAAAACCATTTAGAGGCTTGCCTTCACACCTTTGTGGAAATATATCCCCCATAAAGATTTTTGTTTGCATACATATCATATGCATCATGAGGTCTCTTAGGAACCAAAATTTGTTTCTAGATGTTGTTATTTAAGTTTATTCTGCTGAGTTGATACGAAGATTTTAACCTTCACATCCTCAGCTATAATGTCCTTAAATAGGGGCAACTATAAGACCCCAATTTTGACCCTAAGATCCCTCATGGTATCTCATAATTTTCATTGGCTTTGGGATCACACCTTGGCATCCTCCTTATCCCTCATTCATTAGGCTTATATTGGGAGAGATAACCAATCATTTTTTATTGTATCATACTTTATCTTCTTTTGTTTACTAACCAAAATACCCAAAATATGTATATATATGTCTTTGTTTCTTTTGTAAGTAGTGTATCCATCCATATGTGCCCTATCAAGTTCACAACTAGGGTTTGAGACTCTCAATGCAAAGAGATCAATTCAACAATGGTTCACAATGGTTCTAAACATGATATATTGATCCCCATGTTCTTAATTTTTTTGATCAAGAATTCATCAAGAGTTTGAAGCTTGTTTGCCTTGGAAGCCCTAATTCATCTAGGTATCTTGTGTGACTTCCTCAACATGTTTCTTCAACAATTGGTCAAATATATCAATGGATACTTCATTAAACATCATATTATGCATATATTATCCTCCAAAAGTCCTAAAGATCAATAGAACTTCAAGTTTGCAAGTTGGTTCATAGAAGTTGACCAGAGAAAGTCAACTGATCAAAACTAGGGTTCCCTAGACCCTATCTCCTACAATTTTTGTCATATGAAACTTATTACAAGATAAAAGTTACTCCTTATAACATTCCAAATGTAAGACCCAAGTTTTGAACTTAAGATCTCTCATGCTTTCTCATCATATGCATAAGCATTGGGATCACATCTTGGCATCCTCCTTACCCCTCATTCATTGGGTTTGTATTGGGAGAGATCACCAAGCACCATTTGATTGTATCATACTTTATATTTTATCATCTTTACTAACCAAAATACCAAAAATATTTCTTTTTATAATCTAACTCTTTTGTAGGTAGGGCATGTGCTCACCTTTGATTTATCAAGCTCACATCTAGGGTTTAAGACCCTTAACGTAAGGAGCTCAATCAAGAAGTTGTCTAATATGACTCTAAGCATCATATATGAATCCCCATGATCTTAACATGTTATTTTGATCAAGAAATCATCAAGAGTTTGGATTGGTTTGCCTTGGAAACCCTAATTCATCTAGGTATCTTGTGTAACTTCATCAACAAGCTTCTTCACCAATTGATCAAATATTTCAAGGGATACTCCAAATTTCATCATATTATGCATATATGATCCTCCATGAGTCCCAAAAGTCAAGAGAATTGCAAGATAGCAAGTTGGTCCATGGTGGTTGACCAGAGGAATTCATCTGATCAAAACTGGATTCCCTAGACCATATCTCCTACAATTTTTGTCACATGAAAATTATTCCAAGATCAAAGTTACTCTAAATGACATTCCATACAACTTTCATTTTGAGGTATAGAGCTAGGTTTTCTTGTAAAGTTATTTTTATGGTGAAAGATTATAGGTCATTTTGTCCAAACCCTAATTTGGAGGTCAACTTCCCAATGTCATAACTTGCTCAATTTTTATGATATGAAATATCTCCAAGTTTCACAATCAAATTCAAGATGTCTAATTCAACTTTGATGGTTATAGGAAGAGATAATTCAACTCCTTCATATTAAATCCAAGTGAGGTAAAATTTATGACCATTTTGAAGGACTTTGAGAAATATACAACTTTGATGAAGTAACATTTTTCATTTGAAGCTCACATAAAAAGTTAACCAAGGTGGAATAAGTGAATATATGACTTGACACTTAGAAATGTTTTTGACATGTTTGATTTTCCCAACTTCCACCTCAAAATTCATCATGATCCAAGCTTCAAATGAAAAAGTGTTCAACATGAAAGTTGTTCCTCTTGATCTAACCTTTCCAAAAAGTCCAATTCCATCCCATTTGGACAAGGTGTGAGTGACTTGTGCATGGCTTGAACATTGATGACCATTTGGCATGATTCAACTTGCACCTTCCATACACCAATGAATAACTTTCCAACATGACTTCAACAATGTTTGTACTCAATTATGGACCAAAAGGAGTGATTAGATGGGCCTGTTACACGCCTATGCACCCATGCAATGTACATTGCTATTTTTGGATTTTTATTTCAAGTGTGCAAATATCAATTGGTTTGGCTATAAATAGAAGCCCCTGCCGTCAGAATGAAGGACCCTGCGTGCCAACTTTGATTCCCAGCCTTCAAACCCTCTCATTTCAAAGGATAACCTTGATAATTTCTATTATAAATTGAGTTTGAATCTCACTGATTTGAGATTCAAATCTCCAAGAGTCCTGCGCCTTTTAATCATTCAATTCCACTCCATCAAGTGGCCTGAGCAAGATCAAGAGCGAGCAAGAGCAAGATCGATTGAACACAGACTAGCATTGAAGGTATTTTCCAGAAATTTTCATCTCTTCAATTCTCACTCTATTCTCTATAATTCTTCTTGATCTTTGGTTGTCTGAAGTCCTACCAATGTAGGCAACAAGATTGAGTTTCTTTGAGGCTAAATCGAAGCAACTCAAATCATGCACCTCAAAATTCAACTGCCTGTATCTTTCAATATACTTGGAGTTATGAGAAATTGAGTGATGGTTGTGAGTGAACCATTCCAGTGAAGCTCACCGGAGAAGGAGACCGGAGCTTTGGCTCCGGTGGTGTGCTGGCATTCATCTGAGCCACATGGTCCATTTGAATTGTTATAATCTCGTGCGTTGAAACTGATTACCATTTGTACAACGCCTTGACTTGTGTCTGCCATGGAACGCACGGTAGAAGCCACTTGATCTGCCACCTCAAATAATGAGGGAGATCAAGTGGTCCATGTTTCTTCCTATTTTCTGGTTTTTATTTTATTTGGTTTATTTTCATTAATTCATATTAATTTTAATATTGATCCAAAAAATATGAGAGTTTCACCAAAAAAATTTAAATAAATTCCTCTTTCATTTTCTGAATTAAAATCATTTTTTGGATTATTATTATTATTTTTCATGATTTAATTGTTTTTGTGAATATTTTTAATTGTTTAGAAATACTTTTAAGTTTCATAAAATTATGAAATATTTTCTCCAAGGTCCTTTGACCTTGTTTGACCTATGATAAATCTCATGGCCATTTATTTGGTGTTTTTATGAGGTTCTAGGATTTTGACCAACCATAATTTAATATAATGCACTATTTAATTGATTTTAATTGTTTAATTTCAAAGTAAATTGTGTTGAGTTTTTGATATTGACTTGTTGAGTTTGACTTGTGTTGTTGGGCCTTGGTCAAGGTTGATTTGACTTTGTTGAGTTAAAATCATTGGATTTAGGGGATTGATGAAATGCCCATTTCATCTCCCAAAATGAATTAATGATTTTAATTTGGTAAAAGTCCTCCTTTGACCAATTTGTGTTGATTCCACTTCCCCTCCCTCTTCATCTCAATCCCATTCTCTTCTCATTCATTTCATGGACCTATGATATCTCCATATACTAAGGCTAGTTGATTGTAAAATCAACATGAGTATGGATGAGATTAGGTCCACCCATTTTACGTATTCTTTTTAAGTATGGTATGTTTTAGGAGCATGGTTCATAATACCATGTCTCTAACATGCATTAACACTAAAATTTCTACTGCCCGACCTCAAATAGTTGTGACTTCTACATAAGTCCAATTACGATTGCTTAACATAGCGCTAAATTGTTGACACAAAAGGCATATCATTCTAGTAAGTGAGATTGTAAGTCTCCCCTCTTTCATGGTATTGTGTGGAAACTTGGCCTTTTTCCTTCCTTTGGAAGATGTCTTGGTTCAAGGATCCATGCTTGTAACAAGTGGGTTGAGTGTTCTCCAAAGAATGATTTAAACAAAAGCAAAAGCAATACTAACTTCTAATCAATTAACAACTAACATTTAATTTCAATCCATTTACTTTTATGCACTTTAATTTTGAGCCTTTATTCATTTGCCATTATTCATAACATTTAACTTGTTAACTTTAATGCCATTTTTACTTTGCTCATTTGAGCCATTATCTTGTGATTATATTGTGATTGTATATACTTGTTTGTGTTTGTGGTCTGTTGAATTTAATGTATACAATAACAACAAAAATCCTAAAAGACACTTTGTGTGGGCTATTGGATTTGCTCTCAGACATTGGACTTAGAATTAGGCAACACTCCTTATGCAAAAGGACTTGGCCAATGCTAACTTTCATGAAACCAAGTGCTTATGATTTGAAACTTCATCTGAAGCAAGTATTGTGATCCCATTTGAGTTCATCTGCCACATGGTCTTATTGAAGCTGTTACTTTGAACCTGTGCCTAGTACTTATCTTTGAGTACATCTGATGCATGGGAAATTATGAAGAAGATCACGGAGTTACTAAGCTTGGATGTGGATACCTTTATTTGATGCCTTGATATTCATCTTGCTATTTGTGTATTGATATTTCTTGATTCTAAAGTTTGTAAGACCCCAATTTTGACCTTAAGATCCCTCATGCAATTTCATCATATGCATAAGCATTGGGATCATACCTTGGCATCCTCCTTACCCCTCTTTCATTGGGTTTGTTTTAGGAGAGATCACCAAGCACTATGTGATGGTTTCATACTTGTATATTATCATCTTTAACCAACCAAAATACCAAAAATATGTCTTTTCATTTGCCTAACTCTTTTGTAGGTAGAGCATAATCACCATAGATCCATCAAGTTCACATCTAGGGTTTAAGATCCTCATGGCTAAGCGCACAACCAAGGAATGATTAATAATGGATATAAGCATCATATATGAGTCCCCATGATCTTTACATGTTATTTTGATCAATATTTCTTCAAGAGTTTGGAGTTGGTTTGCCTTGGAAACCCTAGTTTGTCTGGGTATCTCGAGTAACTTCTTCAATAAGCTTCCTCACCAATTGATCAAATTTATAAAGGGACACTTAAAAATTCCATCATATTATGCATATATGATATACCATGAGCCTAAAAAGACAAGAGAATTTCAAGCTAGCAAGTTGGTTGATGGTGGTAGGCCAGATGAATTTATCTGATCAAAACTGGGCCTCCCTAGACCCTATCTCCTACATATTGCATCATATGAAAATTAATACAAGAGAAAACTTACTATAAATGATATTCCGAACAACTTTCATGTTGAGGTCTAGAGCTAATTTTGCTTGGAAAGTCATTTTTTATATTGAAACATTATATGTCATTTTGTCTAAACCCTAATTTGAAATTCAACTTCCCAAGACTATAACTTGCTCAATTTTTATGAGATGAAAGATTTACAAGTTTCAAAATCAAATTCAATATGTCTAATTCAACTTTTATGTTTTGAGTGAGAGCTAATTCAACTTCTATGAGCATGTGATATGAGGATACATTATAGGTCATTTTGGACCAATACCATTGAACAAGTGATTTTCCTCAACTTCAAAAATGCATAACTCACTCATTATAAATCCAAATTATGTCAAATTGGAGACCATTTTGAAGGTATTTGAAAGTTCTACAACTTTTATGAAGACACATTTCTAATTTGGAGCTCACATAAAACGTTAAGCAAGGTGGAATAATGAAGTATATGACTTGACACTTAGAAAAAATTTCAACATGTTGAAATTCCCAAACTTCCACCTCAAAATTAACCATGATACAAGTTACAAATGGAAAAGTGTTCAACATAAGAGTTGTTCCTCTTGATCAAAGCTTTCCAAAGAGTCCTAATTCATTCATTCTGGGTGAAGTTTGAGGGGTCTGTGCATGGTGTAAACATAGTTGTATCAGTTGGCAAGATTCAAACTTCAACTGATCATTTAACTTTGCCTTGCCATTCAAGCTTCATTCAAAACTCAACATAGTTGGTTTTGGACTTAATTGATTTGCTTCATGGGCCTATAGATGCCCATGAAAGCATGAACATGGCTGATAACGCGAAAACGTATCGTATTTTTGGCTCCATATGCATTGCTTTTTACTCGATTAACACTTATTATTACGCAGTATTTTATGTTTATTGCAGGTATTTATCGATTAAAAGGTTTACCTCAAGCAAAAATGGAAAATAGCAAAAAGGAAAGAAAAAGGGAAGAAAAAGAGAAGAAAATGAAGCTTTCAAGGAGATAATGGGCCACCAAAGAAAATGGGCTTGTGGCGCCCATTATCCAAGGAGTGTGGCGCCCACCACATTGGCCCAAGGGATAGGTGGTGCCCGCCACCAACCCTTGAGAAGTGGTTTTCTGTTGCTACAAAGGTGGCGCTCGCCACTCATTAAAAAGCTAGGGTTGTGGCAACCGCCACAACCTAGTCTTCCTCCCTTTTCTCCACCTTTTTAGCCACAAAGCCACCCACCTCTACTACAAATTAGGAATATGGAAAATATATATAAAGGACCTCTCAGACTCGCACGCACTCTCTTCATCTAGTTTTCAAGTCTACGCTTAATTTTATTCAACATTATTTTCTTTTAGTTTTTTAGGCAGTTTTCTTACTTTGTAAAAGTGATAGCTCTCCATATCGGGGACTATTGCGGTTTATTATTTTACGTATTTAGGATTCAATTGTAAGGGTTATTCATTGCCAAAGCCTGCCAGAATTATTTTAATCAAAGATTCAAGATTCAGTTCCAGTTCTTAAATTGCAATCCATGTTTTATTTTGATTACTGTTTTATTTATTTATGCCTTATTGCATATTTAATTTCCCAAATACCATGTCTGTTACCGGATCCATGTCCGGCTAAACCCTTAGGTATCGGTATGTAAAGACCGTCGAAACGAAGGGATTCAATAAATAATTGGTGTTAGTCTTTATAAAACTTATTTTTTTGGTTTTTAGTTTCTTATTTTAATCAAACTGTTTTTCGTACGAGAGTACAAAACAAACTAAGGTTACAATCAACAAGAACGAGAGTTTTAGATTTTAACCAGATAGTTGAAACTAGGCATTAATCCTAAACACAGCGAGAGCGCTTTAGGATTAATTAGACTTTATTTATACTAAAAAATTAATTTTAAATTCAAAATGAGACCGCGAGAGCCAAGCCTTCTGGTTTAGGAGTATGGTCAGAGTCTATAAAAACGAGAGTGTGAGACTAAGTCCTTTCTATAAATAATTTCTACTGAAGAATATTTTAACCAATAAGATTACACCAACTATCTATCGAATCCCCGAAGTTTGAGGTATTTCATACCGATATCCATGTTAGACGGTGTGGCTAGTGATCGAGAGGGGGGGTGAATAGATCACCTCTTTAAAATTTAACGGATTTGAAATTTTATCAGAGTTTTCAAAGTTGGCGGAAAAATCAGTCCCGAATCGACTTCCGTCTATTCTGAACCGCTACTAGAAAGCCGGACACACAAGTTTAATTGCTGGATTTTAATGAGAATGACAGAAACAATTCACACCAGAATTTTAACTAATTGAATGCACTTATCATTAAAGTCTATTTCCAATGAATAAAATCTAGCTAACCGTTTTGTCAAACAGTTGGTGTGTGTGTGTCGATGATAAACAGCAATGGAGTTTGATTAAAAGTTCTCTTGCCACTGCTGTCTTACAACAGGAACAATCACCACACACTAACTGAAATTGCGAAAACAGTTTTAAAACGTAAAGAGAAGTAAGGTAAGAAAACGATAAGCAGAGATTTGGTAAGGAAGTTCCCCACGTCGTCCTCGCGTGTGGGTACGTCTCCCTCTCAATTTCAAATGAAATTGAGAACTTTGATTATCAATTTTTGCCGAATCCGTTGATACAAGGTTATGATACAAAGACAGAATTCTAAACTCTAAGAACTTCTTCTTGTATGAACCTTCACTTGATCTGAACACGATCAAGATTTTCCTGCACGAAATTGCAAACGATTCACCGGTTCCACGACCTGCTTGCGAAATCCTCCGATCTCCAAACGCAACGCTGCGGCTGAATATGTTCTGCAAACGTGACTCCCAAACCCTCAAGAACACTCCAGTTCTTGAAGGACAAACCAGTAGGTTTTTCCTAGAAACCCCCTTCAATCTTCAACTCAGCTAGATCCTCGATCGTTCCACTGCAAACCACAGCTAGATCCTTGATCGTACCACTGAACGTTATCTCGATGCTTCTTTAATCCAAAGAACAAGAATGGTTATGTGTAAATGTTCTTGAAGAAAAGTGATTGAGAAGATGAAGAAGATGAAGTCTCTTTCAGGTTTCTAATTGCTCTCAAAACAATTGCTCCAACACTGCTTTTGATCTTGTGTTCAATTGTTTTCCCTCAATGAATTCGTATTTTTGCACTGCTGTTATAACCTGTCTTATATATGCTGCAAAAACAGTTGCTGTTATAACACAAAACAGCTTTATGTATTGATACATAATAGTGTGCATCGATGCATACTGTAGGCTATGTGAATTTTTGATGAAATTGATTATTCATGTATCGATGCAAAAGTCGTGTGTATCGATGCATGTGATTATTACACTAGTATGTATCGATGCCTGATGCGTATGTGTTGATACACAGGTTGTTTCAATTAGTCATGTATCGATGCAGGGATCGTGTGGATCGATGCATAGAGTCTTTTGCCTTTCATGTATTGATGCATGACTCGTATGCATCGATGCATACTGAACAAAAATGTTTTGTGATTTATCACATGTTGTATGTATCGATGCAGAGGCTTATGTATTGATACATACTGACATAAAATGCATTTTAATTGTTATTTCAAAGGAAGTATCAATGTAGGTTTATATGTACAGTTATGCAACAAATAGAATGGGATGGAAAACATAATAAAACACAAATGTATCATGTAATGCAATGCACAACCAACATTTGGATGATGATCACACAATTTGCTATCATTAAAAATTAATTCAAGGTAAAGAATTCTCTCACAAACTCCCCCTTTTTGATGATGGCAAATTCTTGGCAAGATGTGTGATACTCCCCCTGAGTTTGTGCATATCTGCATCTGCATTTTCTCCCCCTTTGTCAACATCAAAAAGAGGAAGAAACAAACTTATCAAGGTAGCATAGTGTAGCAGGACATGGCAAAAAATTGATAACAGGCTATCAATCACAAAGAATGTAGCTTCAAAGTAAAGAATCATTCACAAAGAATGAAGAATAAGGGCAATAACAATAGAGATAAACAGAATTGGAAAAGCATTTTAAAGATACGAACGAGTTTAAGAGTTACATAAGCTAAACCATATATTGTGCAACAAAATAAAACTTGAGCAATATGAAATGAAATGCAGTGAGATGAAAAGATGGTTGGTTAATTTGGATTGTTGCCACCACAGGACTCCTCATCATGTCTGTCAGGATCTCTGTAGCTTGGCGGAGGCGGAGGAGGAGGCATTGTGTCTGGGTTTTGGCCCATGAAGGAGTATTGCCTAAATCGGTTCTGAACTTCAATGCTTCTAAAGCTGTCCATAGTACCAGGATTTGCACGGCAGTCGTCCATAAAGCCGGACATTTCGTTGTAGAAAACCTGATGCCATTTAACTAAGTCTTGGTGCCAAGCATGTTGATTGTGATACATCCGTGTATGCTCATCATGCCAGTCCCGATGCTCGTTGTGCCATTCAGATTGTTGAACATGCCAGTACCGTGCTTCTTCATGGCGTTCTTTGTTGACAATTTCCATCTGTTGAAGCATATGAGCGATGTCCGCATTTGGTGTTGAGGCTGAAGTACCACCGGAGAATGGAGAGGCTGTAGGTTCAGGTACGTAGTTGGTAGGAGACCACCTTCGTGGCACCCACTCACCTCAACCAGTATTGGCCTCAGCATGTGGTGCATCTGTTTCAGCCGCATCCTGCATTTCTTCATCAGGCTGATCTTCAGCAACATGGATGCGTTCCGAGGGCACGTCAAAGTTGTAAATTCTGGTTTTGGATTTTCTTTCGAAGAAATAGAAGCATTTGAGGTCCTTGTCCCACCGATATCCCATATGCGATAGAGTGGCAGAGTCAAACTCTTGGGCAGCAGATGGAGATAGGAGAGGAACAATAGGTATTGCAACTTTCCAAAACTTAAGAATTTTCATTATTTGAGAGGCATAACCTAGAGCCACATTCTTGGAGCTGTCTCGCACAAAGAATAGACGTTTTACAAAGTAGTTCGCCCAATTTAGGAGAACCTTATTTTGCAAAATGTAGAGAAGATGTATGCTAGGCCTATCCAACCGAGAGTGTCCGCTGTTTGTTGGACGCAGAATATGTGTGATAATCCAGTGAAGAATACACGGAGTTTGCTTGATCATACCTGACGTGACGTGTTCATCCTCACTCAACGGTCTATCAATCTTTAGGATAGAAGTTGTAAAGTCCTTCATGTCAAATTCAGGATCAAAATGCAGGTCATGCCAGCACTTGAAAACCATCGACGGAGACGGCATTTGAAATACCGTTTCCCAATCAGAGGCTTCAAAGGTATATGTTCTGACTCCGATAGAACACCAGAACATATAGCCTCTACCAGTTTGTAACCCAACATAAAAGATCCGAATGAAATCCTCATGATAATCATCCTTTGTGGACAGAAACGACCCAAGTCTTTGTGCTTGTAAGAGTTCAACCACTTCATTTAGGTGTAGGTGAATAGCATCTGTTTTATCAAAGACGTGAGGTTTCATGACTAACCTTGTCTTGAAGGACTCTTCAAATTCAGCAGCAACAGCAGGATGAAGTAGCTCTAAGGCATTTGAAGGAACTTCTGGTGGTTGCTGAGATGTACCGGCTGTTTCCTTTCCCTTTCCTTTTCCTTTGGCTCTGGCTGGAATAGTGCGTGGAGGCATGGTGATGTGAGATTTAGGGTTTTAGAGAGAGAGTGAAGATGAGGAGGATTAGGGTTAGCCACTGGTTTTGGGGTTTTTGAGGGCAGATGATATGAAGTAATGAGATAGGAAGTGATATGATTGGCTGATGTGTCGATACATGAGAGAGAAAGAAATGCATTTAATTCAGATAGCATCAGTATGTATCGATGCAGGAGGTCATGCGTCGATGCCAAATATTCACAATGGGCATGTGTATCGATACATGCGATGGATGCATCGATGCATCCTGAAGCAGTTTTGAAAAAAATTGAATTTCAGAATGTATGGATCGATGCTTGCTTCGTTTGTGTCGATGCATACTGATGCTGAACTGGCTTTTAGTGAATTTTAATGCAGTATGAATATGCATTATGCACTATGTCATGATGATTATGCTCAAGAGAGATTCAGAAGTCAGATTGTTAATGTGCACACAATATAGACAAGGAATATATGCAATCAAATTTTATGTCAATTAGAGTGAGAACATTTGTTTTAACATACACAATCACTTAGCAATAAGAAAATTGTAGAAAGGATTGATATTACCTCTGTTGGAGAACTCTTGTGATGGATAATTGACATCTAAAACAGCTCTTATCAACCATAGTGAGGCATAATATAATTAAGAGGTAACATGCTTATGACATCAATTGAGAGAGATCTAGGATTCCCAATTCGCGACGAATGTTGAAGAAAGGTTCCGTTGCCAATGGTTTAGTGAAAATATCAGCAAGCTGATTTTTGGAATCAACGTGCTCAAAGACAACGTCTTCTTTTTCAACATGATCACGAAGGAAATGATGTCTTATCTCTATGTGTTTAGTGCGTGAGTGTAAAACAGGGTTTTTAGTAAGGTTTATGGCACTAGTGTTGTCACATTTGATAGGAATACGTTTGAGTTGAATGTTGAAGTCTTGTAGTTGCTGTTTCAGCCATAAAATCTGAGCGCAACAACTACCGGCTGCAACGTATTCTGCTTCTGCAGTTGACAAAGCTACAGAAACTTGCTTTTTGCTATGCCAACTGACCAAGGAGTTTGAAAACAGGTGACATGTACCACTTGTGCTTTTCCTATCTGATTTGCAGCCAGCAAAATCAGAATCGGAGTACCCTACTAAGCTACAATCACTTCCTTTGGAATATCAAAGCCCATATTTAGGTGTTCCGTGAAGATATCTAAATATGCGCTTCACCGCTTTTAGGTGTGATTCCTTAGGATTTGATTGATAGCGTGCACACATACTAACACTAAACATGATGTCAGGTCTAGAAGTAGAAAGATACAAGAGAGATCCAATCATACCTCTGAACCTTTTGACATCTACACACTTACCGTGCTCATCCTTATCTAGATTTCCGTTGGTAGGCATTGGGGTGTCGATTGATTTTGAGTCATTCATTCCAAAGCGCTTGAGTAGTTCTCTGCAGTATTTTGTTTGACATACTGCTGTACCCTCATCAAGTTGCTTTATTTGCAGTCCTAGGAAGTAGTTCAGCTCCCCCATTAGACTCATCTCAAATTCACCCTGCATAACCTTAGAAAATTCTTCGACCAAGTGTATGTTAGTTGAACCAAATATGATATCGTCGACATAAACTTGAACTAAAAGAATGTGCTTCCCTTTGTGTTTAATAAAGAGAGTATTGTCCACTTTACCTCTTGAATATCCATGATCAATTAGGAATTTGCTAAGCCTTTCATACCAAACCCGAGGGGCTTGTTTAAGACCATACAAAGCTCGTTTTAATTTGTAAACATGATCTGGATTTTCAGCATTTTCAAAACCGGGAGGTTGTGAAACATATACTTCTTCATTTATGACACCATTAAGAAAGGCACTCTTTACGTCCATTTGGTAAAGCTTAAAATCCTTAGAACACGCATAGGCAAGCAAAAGACGTATAGCTTCAAGGCGAGCAACTGGAGCATAAGTTTCCTCATAGTCTATGCCCTCCTCTTGGTTATACCCTTGTGCTACTAAACGGCCTTGTTCCTAGTAATCACTCCGTTTTCATCAAGCTTGTTCCTAAAAACCCACTTAGTGCCTATGATATGATGATCTCGCGGACGAGGGACAAGTTCCCAAACGTCATTTCTTTTAAATTGATTAAGCTCTTCTTGCATGGCCATTAGCCAAAATTCATCAATCAAGGCCTCTTTGGCATTCTTAGGTTCTACTTGTGAAACAAACGCGAAGTGAGAACAAAAATTACTTATCTTAGAACGAGTCATTACTCCCTTTGAAATGTCTCCCAAGATGTTGTCAATGGGATGGTCTTTTGAGGATCTCCAAGCTGTTGGAAGATCATTCACTTCAGCTGTCTTTTCTTCCTCAATTTCTTCATGACTAGTATCTTCCTCCTTCTCATGGGCAGCTATTTTGGACTGATCAGTTTCCTCAACAGCTTCCTTGAGTATGTCTTCTGTAGATACACCTGCGTCATCAAAAGAAATACCTTTTCCGACATTTTTCGGATAAGACTCATCAAAAGAAACATGAACAGATTCTTCAACAGTAAGTAAACACTTGTTATACACTCTATATGCTTTACTTGACAGTGAGTAACCAAGAAAGATACCTTCATCCGCTTTTGCATCAAATTTCCCAATGTTTTCCTTACCGTTATTCAAAACAAAACATTTACAACCGAATACGTGAAGATGTGACAAGTTTGGTTTTCTTCCTTTCAAAAGTTCATAAGGAGTTTTGTTTAAAATAGGGCGAATTGAGATTCTGTTTAGAACATAACAGGCCGTGCTGACAACATCAGCCCAAAAGTATTTTGGTAATCCACCCTCATTGAGCATTGTTCTTGCCAACTCCTCTAAAACACGATTTTTACGCTCCACAACGCCATTTTGTTGTGGAGTGCGAGGGGCTGAAAAGTTATGCTCAATACCATACTTGTCACAAAACTTCTCAAAGTGGTAATTTTGAAACTCACCACCATGATCGCTACGAATTGTAACTATTTTGGAATTCATTTTGTTTTGGGACAGATTTGCAAAATTTTTAAAAGCAGAAAAAGTTTCATCTTTGCTATGAAGGAATATAGTCCAAGTGAATCTAGAGTAGTCATCAACTATTACAAAGCCATAGTAATTTCCACCTAGGCTCTTTGTCCTAGAAGGTCCAAAGAGGTCCATATGGAGAAGCTCAAGGGGTCGTGAAGTTGAAATTACATTTTTAGATTTAAAAGACACCCTTGTTTGCTTTCCCATTTGGCACGCGTCGCATAGGTGGTCTTTTGAAAATTTTATTTTTGGTAGACCGACTACTAGATCCTTAGATACAACCTTATTTAGCAAATCGAAGTTAACATGCGCTAAACGTCTATGTCAAAGCCAAGAATCATCATTCAAGGTGACTAGACATTTAGTATTTGATAAAGGTACATCAAACAAGTCAAGCATATAGATGTTGTTTACTCTTACACCCTTAAACACAATGTTTTGTTCAACATGTTCAATTATGCAGCAAGTTTTTGTAAACGACACTTTATAGCCCATGTCGCATAGTTGACTTATGCTTAACAAATTGTGTTTAAGTCCCTCAACTAAATGGACATTTGAAATAGTAGTGGTGGAGGGATTACCTACACTACCTTTGCCGAGTATAGCTCCTTTGTTGTTGTCTCCATAAGTGACATATCCCTTCTTCTTCGCCTTGAAGTCTATAAAGAGCGATATGTCACCGGTCATGTGCCTCGAGCAGCCGCTGTCAAGAAACCACCTTCTATCTGCGGAGGCAAGGCACTCATCCTACAACATCAAAAGAGAGAAGTTGGTACCCAATTTTCATTGGGTCCAAGTGGGTAAGTGCTAACATGGTTGCCTTTTGGCTTCCATTGATAAATGCCTTTAGGGACAAGAAATCTCCTAAATTTGCATTTCTCAATGGTATGGCCAGCATGGCAACAATAATGACATAAACCATGATGATGTGTTTGTTGTTTCTTGTTCATTGAATCCTTTAGAATAAAGGAGTATTTTGCATATGGAGGATTCAATGACTTCTTAAACAACTTGGGGTCAACGGCATAAGTAACTTTAGGTTGTAGCGCTTTCTCTAATTTGACCTTAAGAGTGTTTACCTCTTTTTGCCAAATATAACAAGCGTCACAATACCTAACTCTACTACATCCGTCAATGTCAATAGTTTTTGAATTTTCTGCAATACTAGTTTTCAATGCTTCTAAATCAATTTCAGCTTTGTTTACTTTACCTTCCAAAAAAGAGAAGATATGTTTGTCGGAAGATAGTCTTTTAAAAGCATCTACAGCTTCGTTATGCAGTTTTTCAAAAGCTATTTTTAGTTCCGAAAAAGACATAGAGGAGAAGTTATTGTAATAAGCTTGTTTTACCTTTTTGTCATTGTTTTTCTTCTTGTGGTAGGGCAGATTTTTTGTGTGAGCCATAAGGCACAGATTTGCAGCTTCATCACCATCACTTGAGCTTTGTGTGCTTGATGAATCACTATCACTTTCCCATGCAATATACGCTCTTCTTTGTTTGCTGTACCCTTTTGGCGAATCTTTTCTTTGGTCCTTATACTTCATAGGGCAGTTCGTTTTATAGTGTCCAGATTTACCACAATTAAAACATGATCCTCTTCCTCTACTCTTCTTGTTCTCTTCTTGTTTCGAATTTATAGATTGTCTTCAAAATTTCATGAGATTTTTGTCGGAATGCTTGACTCCATTCTTTCGAATGAATATATTATATCTCCTTACAAACAGTCCCATTTCCTCATCATCCGAGTCTTTGTCACTACTTGAATCATTGTCGCTTTGCTCTTTTCGTGAGGACTTAGAGCTAGAGGCCACAAGAGCTATTGGCTTCTTCTCTCCCTCTTTGTCTCTTTTCTTCTCCTTTTCCTTCTTACTTTTGTTCTCATATTTTTCAAGACTTTCCAATGCTTGCTGATGTTCTTCCAGCTTTCCAAACAAGGTTGTAATCGTAAGTCTTGTTAGATCGTTGGCTTCCTTGATTGCTGTTACTTTAGGTTGCCACTCCCTGCTAAGACACCTGAGAATTTTATTAGTAGCAATTTCATTGGAAATAGGTTTTCCAAGAGCATTCAATCGGTTAGTTAGATGAGTGAATCTCTTTTGCATGTCGGAGATGGATTCTCCTTGTTTCATGCGAAAGAGCTCAAACTCTTGATTGAGTGTGTTAATGCGGGACTGTTTTACTTCAGTAGTACCCTCATGGGCAACTTCTAAAGCGTCCCACATTTCTTTAGCTGTCGTGCAATGGGATACTCGATAATACTCATCAACACCAAGTGCTGAAATTAACATGTTTCGAGCTCTCCAATCACACGACCACTTTTTCTCATCTTTCTCATTCCAATCATCTTCTGGTTTAGGTACTATGGCGCCAGCTGCATTTGTCATAGTAATTTGAAACGGACCGTTTTCAATGGCAGCCCATACTAACCTATCCACAGAATTTATATGAACTCGCATGCAGTCTTTCCAGTAGCCATAATTTTCACCGTTGAAAATAGGCGCTCTATTATACGCCCCCTTTGGTTCAGAATCCATACGGTTACAGGCAGCCACAGAGCACCAGCGAACCGGCGCTCTGATACCACTTGTTAGACGGTGTGGCTAGTGATCGAGAGGGGGGGTGAATAGATCACCTCTTTAAAATTTAACGGATTTGAAATTTTATCAGAGTTTTCAAAGTTGGCGGAAAAATCAGTCCCGAATCGACTTCCGTCTATTCTGAACCGCTACTAGAAAGCCGGACACACAAGTTTAATTGCTGGATTTTAATGAGAATGACAGAAACAATTCACACCAGAATTTTAACTAATTGAATGCACTTATCATTAAAGTCTATTTCCAATGAATAAAATCTAGCTAACCGTTTTGTCAAACAGTTGGTGTGTGTGTGTCGATGATAAACAGCAATGGAGTTTGATTAAAAGTTCTCTTGCCACTGCTGTCTTACAACAGGAACAATCACCACACACTAACTGAAATTGCGAAAACAGTTTTAAAACGTAAAGAGAAGTAAGGTCAGAAAACGATACGCAGAGATTTGGTAAGGAAGTTCCCCACGTCGTCCTCGCGTGTGGGTACGTCTCCCTCTCAATTTCAAATGAAATTGAGAACTTTGATTATCAATTTTTGCCGAATCCGTTGATACAAGGTTATGATACAAAGACAGAATTCTAAACTCTAAGAACTTCTTCTTGTATGAACCTTCACTTGATCTGAGCACGATCAAGATTTTCCTACACGAAATTGCAAACGATTCACCGGTTCCACGACCTGCTTGCGAAATCCTCCGATCTCCAAACGCAACGCTGCGGCTGAATATGTTCTGCAAACGTGACTCCCAAACCCTCAAGAACACTCCAGTTCTTGAAGGACAAACCAGTAGGTTTTTCCTAGAAACCCCCTTCAATCTTCAACTCAGCTAGATCCTCGATCGTTCCACTGCAAACCACAGCTAGATCCTTGATCGTACCACTGAACGTTATCTCGATGCTTCTTTAATCCAAAGAACAAGAATGGTTATGTGTAAATGTTCTTAAAGAAAAGTGATTGAGAAGATGAAGAAGATGAAGTCTCTTTCAGGTTTCTAATTGCTCTCAAAACAATTGCTCCAACACTGCTTTTGATCTTGTGTTCAATTGTTTTCCCTCAATGAATTCGTATTTTTGCACTGCTGTTATAACCTGTCTTATATATGCTGCAAAAACAGTTGCTGTTATAACACAAAACAACTTTATGTATTGATACATAATAGTGTGCATCGATGCATACTGTAGGCTATGTGAATTTTTCATGAAATTGATTATTCATGTATCGATGCAAAAGTCGTGTGTATCGATGCATGTGATTATTACACTAGTATGTATCGATGCCTGATGCGTATGTGTTGATACACAGGTTGTTTCAATTAGTCATGTATCGATGCAGGGATCGTGTGGATCGATGCATAGAGTCTTTTGCCTTTCATGTATTGATGCATGACTCGTATGCATCGATGCATACTGAACAAAAATGTTTTGTGATTTATCACATGCTGTATGTATCGATGCAGAGGCTTATGTATTGATACATACTGACATAAAATGCATTTTAATTGTTATTTCAAAGGAAGTATCAATGTAGGTTTATATGTACAGTTATGCAACAAATAGAATGGGATGGAAAACATAATAAAACACAAATGTATCATGTAATGCAATGCACAACCAACATTTGGATGATGATCACACAATTTGCTATCATTAAAAATTAATTCAAGGTAAAGAATTCTCTCACAATCCCCTATATCTCATATGAATATTTCATTTACATTATAGTTATTTCTCTTCATCCCTTCAATCTTAGAACAATCATCAGCCTTAGATTTACATAGCAACATTAGACCATGATACGTTCGATTATTAGTCCTTGTGGGTTCGATAATCTTTAAAACTACGCGATAGGAATGTGCACTTGAAGTCACGATTCACATAAGCTTACTAAGTCGCGATTAAATTTGGAAAAATTTTCAAGTGTGCAAATAACATTCCATTTTGCTATAAATAGAGGCCCTCTGTGCTCATTTCAAAGGACCTTTGCGCGCAAGCTATGCCTCCATACTTCAAACCCTCACATTTTAAAGGAAAACCTGAGAACTTTCATTTGAAAATTGAGTTTGAATCTCACTGTTTGGAGATTCAAAAACTCCAGGATCCAAAGCTTTGTACCAATCCTAAGCCATTTCAGCAAGCTACTTGAGCAAGATCAAACACGAATTGAAGCAAGAAAGATCAAGTTTTGCACAGCATTGAAGGTATTTTCCACATTTTTTCTTTTCTTCGATTCTCACTCAATTCTCATCAATTCTCTTGGATCTTTGGTTGTCTGAAGTCCTACCAATATAGGTAAGAAAATTGAGTTGCTTTGAGGTCAAATCGAAGCAACTCATTTGACACACCTCAAAATTCAACTCCATATATCTCTATATATTTAGAGTTAGTTAAAATTGAGGTGATATTCGTGATCTATGCCATTTTATCTTTCAGATTATGTCCTCTTTTTTCATTTATGATGTGGTGATGACTGAACCAGTCCGACCAGGGTCATCGGAGAAGATGATCGTCATTTGGCTTCGGCGATGAGCTGGAAGTGTTCAGAGCCATTAGATGAGTTTGAAATGTTTTAATCCTGAGCGCCCATTGTGATTACCGTTGGTATGGCGCGCTGACTCGTGTGTTTGGTGGAACGCGCGTTTCAGACCACTTGATCTGCCACCTCAATTAACTAGGGAGATCAAGTGGTCCACGTTTTTTTTTCTATTTTTTGATTTTAATTTTTATTCCTTTGATTTTCATTAATTCATATTAATTTTAAATTGATCCAAAAACTATGAGAGTTTCACCAAAAAAATTTAAATAAAATCTTCTTTCATATTTTGAATTAAAATTATCTTTTAGATCATTATTAATATTTTCATGATTTAATTGATTTTGTGAATATTTTTAATTGTTTAAAAATACATTTAAGTTTCCAAAAATTCTGAAATTTTTTCTCCAAGGTCCTATGACCTTGTTTGACCTGTGATAAATCTCATGGCCATTTCTTTGGTGTTTTGATGAGGTTTTAGGAAATTGACCAACCATATTTAATTTAATGTTTCACTTTTAGTATTTTTAATTGAATAAATGCCAAATAAATTGTGTAGATCCATTTTGATTGATTTTGTGAGTTTGACTTGTGTCGTTGGGCCTTGGTCAAGGTTTATTTGACTTTGTTAAGTTAAGATCATTGGATTTAGGAGATTGATGGAATGTACATTCCATCTCCCAAAATGAATGAATGATCTTAATTTGGAAAAAGTCCTCCTTTGTCCAATATGAGTTTTATCCATTCCCCTCCCTCTTCATCTCATCCCCTTCTTTATGCATTCATGTCATAGACCTATGATATCTCTATATCCTAAGGCTAGTTGATTGCAAAATCAACATAAGTATGGATGAGATTAGGCCACCACTTTTGCATATTCTTTTTGTGTGTGGTATGTTTTATGAGCATAGTTCATCATACTATGTCTCTAACATGCATTAACACCAAAAATTTATTGCCCGACCTCAAATAGTTGTGACTTCTACACAAGTCAAATTACGATTGCTTAACATAGCGCTGAATTTTGACACAAAAGGCTAGAATTCTAGTTAGTGAGATCGTAAGTCTCCCCCCTTTTATGGTATTGTGTGGAAACTTGGTCTTTTTTTCTTCCTTTGGAAGATGTCTTGGTTCAAGGATCCATGCTTGTGATAAGTGGGTTGAGTGTTCTCCAAAGAATGACTTAAACAAAAAAGCAAAAGCAATACTAACTTATAACTTATTAACAACTAACATTTAATTTCAAGTCCTTTACTTCCAATGCAATTTAATTTTAAGCCTTATTCACTTTCCATTATTCATACCATTCTAATTGTTTATGTTAATGTCATTTTCACTTTGTCCACTTGGACCATACTTTGTGATATATTTTGCTTGTTGTAGCGGTGTATTCGTCGCTATATGATCTATTGGTTAAATCATAAGCTATGAGATACATGAAAAATTTCGAGTCGCCACCGCACTTTTATTTATCCAAAGGATTGGCTAAAAAGCGAACAAAAGCCTAAGAAGTTTTACACGTAGAAAACTAATAAAAAGATCAGAGAGTCTGGGTAAGGGGTAAATTACGCAATGGGAAGGTGTTAGGCACCCACTACGTCCTAGGTACTCCTAGGGAGCCCTTTTCACACTTGTTGTAAAAGATTGTTATTTATTATGACATAAAGATTGTGCAAACATGATTGGGATGGTGAGAAAAGAATATACAAGTTTTATTATTATTGGGTTATTGGGTTCGAACGGATGAACCCGTTGCCTACGTACCTTCCATCAAAGGTAAGGATCAGAACGCCGTAGTTCGGCTAAAAGATTTCCAAAAGTGGGTTAGGTTCAATTTTAAACACAAACCCTAGGTCTTACGTTATCCACGGGAGAAAACTCAACCTTATACAAACAACAACGTCCACCATGTGAGAACAGCTTCAACTTGCCAGAGAGGGGTTAACCCTATAATAGGCAAGGAAGGCTTACAATTCAATCACTAAAGACAGAAGGTGAGATTAACATCAACCACTAAGATAAATCAAACCTATAGATCATGTATGAAAGCATTAATAATGGACAAAGCCAAAACAAGTGAATGAGTGGAATTACTGATTATGATTATGAAAATGGAGTCAAAGTATAATTAAGATCAATTCAGATGAGTATTATGAAAATGGAGTTTGAAAAAAAGGTCAAGGACTTGAGTCCAGGTTTTTAGTTAGAAAACAATGAGAATGTTTGCACAACACTTATGTCAAGTTTAAAAGATAAAGTGTGAAAAGGTTCTAAGACGTAATGAATGATGAATGGATGAAGGATGGACAGTAAAACTTCTTAGAAGGTTCACTTCTTGAAATCATATAGCAGATGATTCAAGTGTGTCCTTTGGAGTAGCAAATAAGCAATAACAATCAAACAAAGCAAAAAGCGGATATCGGATGCCAATCAATGGTCTTATACCAATCTCCTAAAACAAAACGGGATATCAGATGCCACTCAATGGTCTTACACTAATCTCCACAGGCAAAGAAATAAAAGCGGATACCGGATACCAATAAATGGATTTACACCAGTCTCCTAAAACAGAACAGGATATCAGATGCCACTCAATGGACTTACACCAATCTCCTCAGAAGGAAACAAAAATGAAATACGGAAATCAACTGCCAATCTATCTGGACTTAGGTTAACTCCACAGTATGCTCACAGGAAATCCAATGCCACATCACAGGGGCTTACAATGGATCCTCACATACAAGAACAAAAGAAACAATATGATCACAGGAATGCAAATGCCAACTTACAGGGACTTATAACTGCAACCTCTCACACAAACAGATGAACAAACTATGATCACAGGAAAACAGATGCCAACCTACAGGGACTTATAACTGCAACCTCACATACAAATCAAACAGATCAAATTATGATCACAGGATAACAGATGCCAACTTACAGGGACTTATAACTGTATCCTCACATACAAAACCAAACAGATCAAATTATGATCACAGGATGACAGATGCCAACTTACAGGGACTTATAACTGTATCCTCACATACACACAGATAAACAGAAGATATGAGTGACCAATGAGGTCTTACACTCTATCCTTCCATGTCATAGGAGCAATGGCCGAAAGAGATGGACTTACAATTGTCCTCCATGGGTAAACAACAATAACAAAAGTCACACAGACAAATGATATGATCATGCACTAATGGCAATTGATGATGATAAATGCATAGCATACAAGCAAGCAAGTGCATATGAAGCAATCAATCAAGCAATGAATATCAAACAGCACACTCTATAGCCAAACAATGGGGCTCACACAAGAGGGTTTGACTTTGAAAGTCCACTGTGATAGGTGAAGGTCGCTCTTAACCTGGCCATTGAGGGGCTCAGGTGAAGCAGATGAAAAGGAGATGAGGGGTGTGCCTCATTGCTTCAATCTCATATTAGAGAGAGCATCAAAGAAAGTGTGGGAGTTCAGAAAGTAGGAACTCTCTCCACATTATTGACTCGATTAGATCTTGGGTTTTTATCTCATTGCTTCAACCAGGTACTGGGAGCAAAGAGAGGACACACTGAATAGTGGGGGATAGATTGCTTATCCCTACCTTCCACCAATTGCCTTACTTGAAGGACTTTTCCTGCTTGGGACAAATATAAACAAACACAGGCATTGCCTCTTAAGGAGGACTTCAGACAGTTTGCCCGGTCAAATAACAGACCGGGTCTCCAGACTACATGAAGAAGAAGTAATTATACCTCAAAGCAAATGCTAAAAAGCAAAGCAAGCAAGCAAGTTCAAAGAACTTAAGCAACTAAAGCACCTGCAAAAGTCAAACTTATTAGTAAACAAGTCAACAGTCAAAATCAAAGGACAATGAACCCAATAGTCAACCACAGAGGGACCAATTGTGCCAGGCACAAAGACTCAAGCATGTGAGTCACCTACAAAACAAGTTGTTAGCACATAATAAGCAAACCAACTCAATCAAAATTGAAAGGTCTTTGAGGTATTGTAGCTCAACCTGAAACAAACAGCTCAATCATAAGCTTAGAAGACCACTAGGACTAGCCTAGGGTCAAAGATGAAAGAAAAAAGGTCAAGGCAGCAAGAAAAAGTCAACCCAAACCAAGTTTAAACATTCAAGAAACATTCTCAATTGGATTCATAATTATATCATGCATCATGGTCATTTCATATGCAAAAGGATGCAAAACATGGCAATAGAAGCATACAAAAGTCAACAGCAAAGACTTCATCCAAAAGTCAACTTCAACATTTTCAAAAATCATGAAATAAATCACACTCAATCCTAACATCTAACATAGCTAGCATGTCAAATTTCAATGCATTTGGATGAGAGGAAGGCAGTCAACAAAAATCATGAAGTCAAACCAAATTCAAGTAAGCATGGTGAAAGTCAACAAGCATGGGTCAACTTCAAAAAATCATATCAATTTGAAAACAGAAGAGAAATGAATGAGATTAACACCATTGCAAAGCTTGAGATGTCTAGTTATCACATATGAAATTTCATGATCATACAATAAGATTTGAGAATTTCACAAAGGATTTGGCAAGGCATAGCACAAAAAGTCAACAAATGACCAAGTATGGAAGAAAATTCACAATCAAATGGAAAACAGCATGATTAATTCCAAGAAAATTCAAATATGAACTAGACATATGATAGGTCATTCATGCAAAATTTGAGGTCATTTGGATGTAGGGAAGTGTGTGAACAAAAATTGTGAAAATGCATGATCATGGTATGACACCAAATGCAACACACAACTTCAAAAAAATCATAACTATCAATCCACAAATGATAAATGCACAAACTTTATATGGAAACAAAGGTCAAAGTGTCTAGTTCTATCACAAAAAATTTCAAGCTCATTGGATATGAAATGACAATTTCACAAAAGAAATGGCTCCATGTATCATTCATGCATACATGTTGGAAAATCATTTATCATTTAAAATCCAGAACATGAAAAATTAACTAAAATTCACAATTAAATATTAGACTCATTTGTGAACATGTGGAAAAAATTTCATAATTTTTTGATAAAAAATGAATTAGAAAACAATTTGTTGAAGTTGGATGAAATAGTGTAGCAAGCATGAACAAAAGGCAAGGCAATTGGTCAACACAAGTCAACAGAATGGCATTTCAGTAAATCAGGGCCTCATTTAGTAAAACGGCAGCGTTTTGAGCGCGCCCAGGAAATGTTTCCATTGGTCCCAATCCAATGGAACAGTAACAATTGCAACAACAACCAATGGCTTTCAACTTTTCCGGGTTTGGCATGTAACATTAGGGTTTCTAACAGTAAAACAGACTTTCAACAAGCCCAATCGAGCAGCATGGCAATAGGATGGTTCATACAGCATCTAAACGAACACAAACCAGCATGTTCATAAATTCTGGACAAGTTTTAAAAGCATGAACAACAAACAACAACAGCCAATTGTAGTTCAAATTCTGGGAATCTCATGCAGCATTAGGGGATGGAAACAACCATATGCATTCAATATTCATGCATCAATCAATCAAAACAAAAACCAATCAACAACACCAAAACAGCATGGCAAGTAATAAGTTCATGCAACATTTGCAACATGGCAACAACAGGGCATTGGCATTTGACCAAAAGCAACAAATGAATAGCAGCATATAATCACAACAATTATGCAACACTACAAACACTAAATCACATGAATTTCTGGACAGTTGCAAGGTTCAGCAATAGCAGCAGGGTGTTTATCATTGTCATGTAATCATCAAACCAAGCAAAACAACAGCAATGTAGCATAGCATAACAGCATTCATCATTATCATGTTATCCAACAAAACAAACAACAGCCAATGTTCATGCAGCATTAAGGTGGTAACAAGGTTAATTATGACATGAACAACAAGGCAAACACAAGCAGGAGAAGTTATGGGCATGGTTTGGTTGTAGCAGCATCAATTTCATCTTCATGTTTCATCATCAATTAAAACCAACAGCAACATGTAGCAATGGTGTTCATCATCATCATTCAAACAACAAACCAAACAACAGCATTCAAATGCAGTTCATGAGGGTTTTCTAAACTGCAGCATGATATCATGGTGATGCTCACACAGCCAACAAACAACAGCATAGCATGATCATGTGGTTTTTTTCTGGGCAGGCTCGAGGGATTAAAATAGCAGCAATGTTTAATCAGCATGGCAGCATATGTGTTCATCAAAATCAATCATCAATTGAATTTCCAAACAACCAGCAAACAAACAAAATCATGGCTAACATGTTCAGCTCATGGAAACAAGACAATGCTCGTGGGACTTCAAAACAGCAGCAGGATTTGAACATTCAGTGGTAGTGTCATGTGTGCATTAACATCCAAACAGAACAGACAGCAGCATGGTAATGGTATGGCAACATCAAGCAACATCAACCAATCGACCAAGCAAACAAATAGCAGCATGTTAACAAAACCCTTCATACAACCATAACATAACAAACCAGCATCATCAATTCAAGCAGAATTCTGGCAGGTTTATGATTCATACACAACAGTAGGGCATTAACAGCATCATGTAACATCCAATCAGCACAAACCATATGGATTTTTTGGGAAAATATGTTAGGTTGCATGAACAGCAGCACATACCAATAACAGCAGCATAAAGCATTCATCATGGCTCATATAGATTCTCTAAGCATGTTCATAAGGTTTTAAATTGCAGCAAAGTTTTATCATGGCAAAGGCATAGCACAAAAGCAGCATACAAACTCGACCAACAATTTCAACAGCATACAAACATCATTATCATCCAACAGCAAATCAAGCAAAAGCACATAGGTAGCATGGCATATGTACTTATGTAACATCAATCATCAACCAAACAAACATTAACCAACAGCATGGTATGGGTGAGGTTTATGCAGTAAGTAGGTTGACAGCATACAGCATGGATTTAGCAGCAATGGTTCATGGTATTTTCAAACATCATCATTTAAAAACAAAACCAGCATATGGCCATGAACACTAACAGCAAAACAACATAATCATGAAATTTTTTTTTTGGGCGTGGTAGGGTTCAAAACAGCAGAAGAGCATGGTTCATGTCATCAGAACAAAATTTGACTAAGAACCAAAGCATGGCATTATCAGTCAAAATGAGCACTAACTCAAAACACCAACATCCAACATCATTAACCAACAATAAACAAGCATAATCATGAAATTCTCTTGGCAGCTTGAAAACAGCTAAACAGCAGGGATAAACATCATGGTATCACCAACATCAACATAAACTCACTTAACATGGTAAGCAAAAAGGTTCATGCAAATTTTAAGCAAACACACCAAACAAAGTCAAGTGGAATTTCTGGTGAGAGTAAGGTTTAACATCAGCAGTATTCATTCATCACTATTCAAACATGAAAATTTCGAAATGCCCAGAACACTCAATCAAGTACACCAATAGAATCATCATATCATGTACATCAACATTTCAGTAATGGATTTCACGAAGTCAGCTTAAACAAACCAAATCGAACCAAAACTTATTTGAGCATAAACAAAGAAGTTCAATTTTCTCACAGCATACTCAACCATTTCACACCATTTGAAGTTCATGAGAATCAGTACAACACAAACTAGCTAAAACATAGCATGGCATATAGAATGAAGAGATCGAATCACTTACTTATTTTTGAAGAAAACTGATGTGCAGTGTTGTTTTGGTGATTACAGCTCGAAACAGATGCTTCAAATGCTTGGAAAGGATGAATGGTTGGATGACTTTAGCTCAAGGATGCTTGGAAACAAACAAATAACCATCTGCCATTGTTGAGCTTGATAAAAAAACAGAATGAGAAATGGCTGCAGGTGATGAGTTGTGCTTGGAAAATGCTTCAGGATATTGTCTAGGTCAAGGAACAATCAAAAACTGCTCGAGTATTTTGGAGCTTTTTGACAAAAAAAAAAAAAAAGCAATCCAGCCAGAATGGGAAAATGAGAGAATGTGTATATTTCTGTGATGGCTGCTGTCTAGGGTTTCACAAATGTCAGAAAAATGCACTTTATATTGTCTGTTTTAAATTGGTTTAAGGAATGATAAGCTGGATTAGCTTAATGAGCTCCATTTGCCAAAATTGCTAACTATGCACAAAGTGGAAAATGGGAGGTGTTTGTCTGCTTGAGTGGGCTTGGACAGACTGCAAATGACCAAACAAAATGCTGTTTGTGGTCTGCTGCAGCATGTACCTTGTTTTGCTCTTTTCCAATTAATTGCAAAAATTGCCAAGATTGCACTATGGTCTAAAAATGTGGTAAAATGGTGGTGTGATAATGATTTAAGGCTTGGAACAAATCACAAATGATATATGAAACACCTCCCAATTGGCAAAAATGAGAAAAAGTCCATAAGTCAAAAAGTCAACTGTGAGTCAAACTTTGATTTTTAAAGGAATAGGTCCAAAAATGCCATTTTGAATGGTAAGGTTTTAGGTCATGAAATTTATATTTTTGGAAAGAGGATGAAAAATGTGGTTTGTAGGAAAAAACCCCACCAAATTTGGCCTTATGGTTTGAGAGATATGGCTTGTTGAAGTTCAAAATTTGGTGAAAATGATTTGATCATATCTTGACAACCACACATGGGATTTTGATGTTCTTGGACTTTTTGAAAATGGGAGAAAAAGATCTTCAACTTTCATGTTGGGCAAAAATTCATTTGAAGCTTGTATCATGATGTAAGTTTAAGATCAAGAAGTTTCCATTTTTGGCAGTTGAAATTACAGGTCCACTTTCTATTTCTGGAAAATTTCTGATTTCACTTGATTTTCTTCCATGATGAGGTTGAACATGATAGATGAGGTTTATATAAGCATGAATGAGCTTCTTCAGATCAATTCTATCCATCAAATCTCTGATTAAATCAACTGTTGACCAAGGTTGACTGTCTGTTGACTTTTCTAGGGTTTTGAGACTGAATGAACTTCTTCTGATGATTCCAAACCCTAATTCCTTGAGACCTTGACTTCAAATGATGTCTCAAGATGTATGAACTTGTGATTACTGATCATGGTGCCCAAATTCTGCAAGAATGGCCACCATCCATTGCTTTGACTGATCAATGACTGACTTTGACCTAATTTCTGATGATTACTTTATCTGCAAGCAAAAAGGTTAGACTGACAATATTTTTGTACTTTTTTGGTTAATAAACATATGAAAGGCAAAGATATACAAATGCAAAGTATGCTTGGTGATCAAGAAATCAACCCACAAGGCAAACCAACCCACTAGGGCATGCAATGATCCTTGAGGTTATGATATGAATGATATGGGCCATGAGGGATCTTAGGGCCCAAAATTGGGGTCTTACACTTGTGTATAGTGGGTTTGTTTGTGTGGTCTTTGACCATTAATGTACATAATAAGAACCAAACCCCTAAAAAAGATCTTGTATGGATTGTTGGTTTGATCTGAGACTTTTGGACTTAGAATTTAGGCAACACTCCCTATGCAAAGGACTTGGCCAATGCCAACTTTCATGTAACCAAGTGCTTATGATTTAAAATTTCATCTGATACATCATTGGAGATCCATTTGAGTTCATCTGCAACATGATCATTGTGAAGCTGTTATTTTGAACCCGTGACATATGTGTAAGACCCCAATTTTGACCCTAAGATCCCTCATGCAATTTCATTATATGCATTAGCATTGGGATTACACCTTGGCATTCTCCTTACCCCTCTTTCATTGGGTTTGTTTTAGGAGAGATTACCAAGCACTATGTGATTATATAATACTTGTATATTATCATTTTACTAACCAAATTACCAAAAATATGTCTTTGCATTTGCCTAACTCTTTTGTAGGTAGGGCATGATCATCATTGATCTATCAAGTTCATATCTAGGGTTTAAAGACCCTCATGGCTAAAAGTACAATCAAGGATTGAGCAAAAATGTCTCAAAGCATCATATATGAGTCCCAATGATCTCTACATGTCATATTGATCAAGTATTCTATAAGAGTTCGGAGGTGATTTGCCTTGGAAACCCTAGTTTGACTGGGTATCTTGAGTAACTTCTCCAACAAGCTATCTCACCAATTGATCAAAATTCTCAAGGGACACTTCAAAATTCATCATCTTATGCATATATTATCTACCATGAGCCTAGAAAGTCAAGACAATTTAAGATTAACAAGATTGTTGATGGAGGTTGGCCAGATGAATTCATTTGATCAAAACTAGATCTCCCTAGACCCTATCTCCTATAATTTTCACCATATGGAAATGATTACAATAGCAAAGTTAATTTAAATGAAATTCCAAACAACTTTCATGTTTAAGTCTAGAGCTAATTTTTCTTATAAAGTCATTTCATATGTTGAAACATTATAGGTCATTTTGTCTAAACCCTAATTTGAAAGTCAACTTCACAAGGCCATAACTTCCTCAATTCTTATGAGATGAAAGATTTCCAATTTGAACAATCAAAATCAATATGTATACTTCAGCTTTGATGTTTAGAGTGGGAGCTAATTCAACTTTTATGATCATGTGATATGAGGATACATTATACGTCATTTTTGCCCTATACCATTGAACAAGTGATTTTCCTCAACTTCAAAAATGAATAACTCTATCATTCTAAATCCAAATGACATAAAATTAGTGACCATTATGAAGGTCTTTGAAAGATATACAACTTTGATGAAGACACTTTTCTCATTTGAAGCTCACATAAAAAGTTAAGCAAGGTGGAATATTGAGATATATGGCTTAACACTTAGAAAAAATTTCAACATGTTGAAATTTCCAAACTTCCACCTCAAAATTCACCATGATCCAAGTTACAAATGAAAACGTGTCCAACATCAAAGTTGTTCCCCTTGATCTAAGCTTTCCAAAGAACCCAATTTCATGTATTTTGGATGAAATTTCCTAGGGTTGCGCATGGTCTTAACAGGGCTGCATCATTGGAGAAAATCAAATGCCAAAAACTCCACATATCATTGCCTTGCCACTCAAGCATCATTTGAACTTCAGTACGGATGTAATTGGATCAAATTCGATTGCTTCATGGGCTTGTACACGCCCATGCAAGCTTATGCATCACCTTGCCAATTTTAGCAATTTTTCAAGTGTGCAAATAACACTCTCAAATGCTATAAATACAATGCCTTGGAGCTCATTTCAGACACACCTTGTGCGCCAGCTTTGCCCCCCAATTGAAACCCTCACAATTCAAAGGAAAACCTAAGAATTTTCAACTTGAAAATTGAGTTTGAATCTCACTGTTTAGAGATTCAAAAACTCCAGGATCCAAAGCTTTGTACCATTGCCAAAGCACTTCTGCAAGCTCCTTGAGTGTGATCAAGTAAAGTTTGAAGCAAGCAAGATCCATTTCTGCAAAGCATTGAAGGTAATTTTCAGAAATCTTCTTCTCTTCGATTCTCACTCAATTCTCATCAATTCTCTTGGATCTTTGGTTGTATGAAGTCCTACAAATATAGGCAAGAAGATTGAGTTGCTTTTAGGTCAAATCGAAGCAACTCAGTTGACACACCTCAAAATTCAACTCCTCATATCTTTCTATATATTTGGAGATAGTTTAAATTGAGGTCAGATTTATGTTCTACGCCATTTTTTCTTTCAGATCACGTCCTCTTTTTTCATTTTCTTGATGGTGATGAGTGAACCAGTCGGGTAGACCTCGCCTGAGAAGGTGACCGAAGGTCCAGCGCCGGTGGTGTGCTGGACAGGTTCTGAGCCATTGATCTTGTTTAAAATGTTTTAATCTTGGGTGTTGGTTGTGATTACCACACGTGTGGCGCGCTGACTAAGTTTCACCATGGAACGCGCATTTCCATCCACTTGATCTGCCACCTCAATTAATGAGGGAGATCAAGTGGTCCATGTTTTTTTGATTTTTTTATTTTCATTTTATTTCATTTTATTTTCATTAATTCATATTAATTTTAATATTGATCCAAAAAATATGAGAGTTTCACCAAACAATTTCAAGTAATTTCCTCTTTCATATTTTGAATTAAAATTCTTTTTTGGATCATTATTAATATTTTTCATGATTTAATTGATTTTGTGAATATTTTTAATTGTTTAAAAATACTTCTAAGTCTCTAAAAATTCTGAAATTTTTTCTCCAAGGTCCTTTGACCTTGTTTGACCTATGTTAAATCTCATGGCCATTTCTTTGGTGTTTTGATGAGGTTTTAGGAATTTGACAAACTATATTTAATTTAATGCTTTATTTTTCGTATTTTAAATTGAATAAATGCCAAATAATTGTGTTGAGCTATTTTGATGGTTTGTATAAGTTTGACTTGTGTTGTTGGGCCTTGGTCAAGGTTGATTTGACTTTGCTAGGTTAAGATCATTGGATTTAGGGGATTGATGGAATGTACATTCCATCTCCCAAAATGAATGAATGATCTTAATTTAGTAAAATTCCTCCTTTGACCAATTTGAGTTTTGATCCATTCCCCTCCCTCTTCATCTAATTCCCCATCTTTATGCATCCATTTCATTTGGTCTATGATGTCTCTAAATCCTAAGGCTAGTCGATTGAAAAATTAACATAAGTATGGATGAGTTTGGGCCACCTCTTTTGCATATTATTTTTGTGTATGGTATGTTTCATGAGCATACTCCATTATATTATGTCTCTAACATGCATTAACACCAAAATTCTATTGCCCGACCTCAAGTAGTTGTGACTTCTACATAAGTCCAATTACAATTGCTTAACATAGCGCTAAATTTGTGACACAAAAGACATAACATTCTAGTTAGTGAGATTGTAAGTCTCCCCTCTTTCATGGTATTGTGTGGAAAATTGACCTTTTTCCCTTCCTTTGGAAGATGTCTTAGTTCAAGGATCTATGCTTGTGATAAGTGGGTTGAGTATTCTCCAAAGAATGACTTAAAAGCAAAAGCAAAAACAATACTAACTTCTAATTCATTAACCACTAACATTTAATTTCAAGCCATTTACTTTTAATGCACTTTAATTTTTAAGCTCTATTCATTTGCCATTATCCATACCATTCTAATTGTTTATATTACTGCCTTTTCACTTTGTCCACTTAAACCATATTGTGTGATATATCTTGTTTGTGTATATTTTGTTTGTTTGTGTGGTCTTTGACCATTAATATACATAATAGGAAACTAAAACCCTAAAAAACTATTGTGTGGACTGTTGGATTGATCTTGGACAATTGGACTTAGAATCTAGGCAACATCCCTATGCAAAAGGACTTGGCCAATGCCAAATTTCATGTAACCAAGTGCTTGCAATTTGAAACTTCATCTGATACATCATTGAAGATACATTTGAGTTCATCTGCAACATGATCATTGTGAAGATGTTATTTTGAACCTGTGACTTGTGGAATTCATCCGCTACATAGGCAAATTTGAAGGAGGTCATGGAGTGGCTTAAGCTTGGATGTGGCTATCTTTATTTGATGCCTTGCTCTTCAAGTTAATATGTTATTCCTTGTTTGTTGCTTGATTCTAATGTCCAAGGGAATTTGGGCTTCTATATGGCATTCTTGCCTATTGGATTGCATCCCATTGGTCAAATCTTTTCAACTCTTAACTTTTAAATTTATGCTTAGGATTAGTCTCTTCATCTCCTCCCCATCTCTTTAATTTCAAAATCTCTCCCCCTTTTAAAAAACTTCTTTGTTTGAACTTGTTATTTTCTAAACTTAGACCCTTTGCAAATTAGAAACTTTGGCCTTATGCCATTGCATTTTCAAACTTCTTTTCCTAATCAAACTTGTAAATAAACTTAACTATACTTGACTTAAAATTTTCAAAAGCCAAAAAGAACTAACTCATTCAAACCATTTTAGGCCCTTATTCCTTTCAAACTTAATTTTTTGATTAAAAGCAATGCATCCACTTTGAAATTTGTATCACAAACTACGAGGTTTTGATTCCTCATTTTTATGTTGGTATGTAGGCACAAGTCCGAAGGTCTTGTCAAACAAAAAATATAATTAATTAATTCTTTTCTCATCCCCCATTCTATTTGTTTGTAAACATCACTTTGTACAAAATACATATGCAGACAAGAAAGGGCTCTCTAGGAGTACCTAAGACACTTTGGGTGCTAACACCTTCCCTCTGTGTAACGAACCCCTTACCTGTAATCTCTAACATTTTATTAGTTTTGATTTGAAAACTTCTTACTTTTGGGTTTTGTTCGTACTTTTCCCTTTTCCCTTGGAAACAATAAAAGCGCGATGGCGACTCTTGTTATTTGATGTCTTGTTTATCCATAGCTTGATGATCATGAATTTACCACTACAGAAATGCGACTCTGCTGGGGAGTAGTCTCCAGTGGGTTTAGCCTACTTTGCTGTGTGTATATATATGTATATATGTGATATATGTATATTTGTGTGATATAATCTGCTTGTTGTGCTTGGTAATCTTTGAGTGGTGAGATAAGTTCTAACCCGAACTTGAGTGCAATTAAGATAGGAGGATGGTATAGTCATGTTCGACTTGTGTGGAGTAGTCCTTAACAAGTTGGTTTGAGATCCATCTGCTCAGTGGAGACTCTTTTGGATTTGGAAATGTCACACAAGTATTTATGGTTAGGCATTAATATCTCTAATTTGGGTCCGAGAAGCTGAGGACCGTAGAACATTTACCCCCTCTTAGCCTATTTAGGACAGAGTGCGGAGACTGTTCAAGTGTAGACTTGATAACAGTTGTTACGCGATACTACACTCAGACGAGTTCCTCTTTAGAATATTATGGCTCAATGAGTCAGTCATCTTAACCTGTAATATCCGATAGATGGAATTAAGACTCTGGGAACTTTTTAGAACATGACCTACAGGTTTCATCCTTAGTTCACTCCT